>NW_028245124.1:0-123716 GCF_964263255.1 Lissotriton vulgaris
ATATGACCCATCCAAAAACAATATTCACTGGCCTAGATGCATTGAACCTGCATCAGATTGTCCACAGTCCGACACACACCGCTGGAGATATCCTAGATGTCATTTTTGCTAATACTGAACTAGTTACCTTTCAAACTATAACTCCAGTCAAATGGTCAGACCACCACCTGCTTGCTTTCCAACATAAAACAACACTAAGCGACTCACCTAAAACTACCTTACATCCATCCACCCATCGGCCGTGGAACAAACTCAATTTGGAACACTTGGAAACACAACTAACATCCAGTATAAATCTGGAATCCATAATTTCTGTTCAGAATCTATATGAGTGGCTACAGGAAGCTTTTGACATCCTGATACCACTCAAAACCACACAACAGAACAAAAGAAAAAAAGCGCCTTGGCGAAACATAGAAATAAAAGATATAAAACAACAAATTAGAGAACTGCAACGTACCTGGTTCAAAATAAACGCCAAACAAGACAAACTTCACCTACAGAAAATTAACAAATTATACAAGTCGGCTAACAAAAGAGCTAAGAAAAGGTACTATTCAGACATAATTCAAAACGCTAAATGTTCAAATAAAGAATGCTATGAAATCCTCAATGAATTTTGAAAACCAAATTGCTTAGAAGGAATTCATCCTGTTACTCAAGATTTCACAGACAAACTAGCAAATCATTACACAGACAAAGCAGACGCGTTGGACTCCTACTTAAAACAGAAACAAAGCACCAGCACTAACCCTTGAACAAAACAACTATCCAGGAATGCTCTAATCAAGCCTCTCCGTTCTTCCAACACATCTCATACAATGAATTTATGGACCTGGTCAAAGCAAGCAGGCCTTACAGCAGCCTTTCTCACCCCTGTCTGCCACAAACTTTCCAGAAAAATGTTTTAACACCCTCTGCTGCCATTCCAGTTAGAAGAATCATCAACGATTCCTTAACTACTAGAATATTTCCAGAAGAACTCAAAAATTGATTACTGTCTTTGCATGTGGTTGTTACAGTTTAAAATTGTAGTTTTGACCTGTCTGTGATTGCATATTTTATCACCTGTTTTGTGTTTGAAACTTGTGGTTTTCCCTGCCCATGATTGCTTGCATTTACTGTGTTGAATTGTAGGATTTTCAGTCCAACCTCTGTAGTTTGTCCCTCTCATTCCTTGGTGACAACGCTGTTTTCCCTCCAAATATCTCCTTTGCTCTGTGCTAAGACCTGTGTGTTAAAACAGTGCACCCCCAGCCACCATTTTGTGTTCACAAGCCTGTGAGGCCAGCCCCCCTGCCCCCCGCAACAGGGATATTCTACATCAGAGGGTGCTTCTGTGAGGTGTTTAAACTGTACTTAACTGGGGCCGGTGCACTTCGTTTTTTGGCCAGCAGGGGGAGTAAAGTTGTATTCAAACAGTATTGTAAGATTTCGAGTTAGTGAAGACTTTACCTGCAGAAGTCCAAAGTGCGGATTGAGCCTGTCTGTCTCCTAGGAGATTCTAAACAGGAGAAGCAGCTTCCAACTCCCTGGCCAGCAAACCTTGTCTGATGTTGCTGGGACCTGATATGGTCTGCTAGTGGTTGGTATATGTGTACACTGATTGGTGGTTATATCTGGTGTTTCTATTGCGTTATTGTCATTGGTTGGGTATTTGAGGGTTCTGATTAGTTTTTGGGTCTGTGATTCAATCATTGTAGGGTTGGGACTAGGGCTAGGGTTAGGATTTCTATTGGAACTAGGGACTAGGGCTTCCTATGTTATTGGTTGTTGGGAGTAGGGTGGGAGTAGGACTAGGGTTAACCCTTTAATTGGAAGTAGCTATTTAGGGCTACTAGTGTGATTGGTTGTTGGACTGGTTGTGGGACAAAGAGTAGGGTTAGGCTTTCTATTGGAAGTAGGGACTAGGGCTACCTGTGCCATTGGCTGCTTGGACTTGGGTTGGGACTACTGGTAGGGCCTTTAATTGGACATTGAGATCAGGGTTTTTTAACTGATTGGGTGCTTGGACTAGGGATAAAATTGGCTGTAAGGTCCTGGTCTCCCATTGGTTCTAGATGTTAGGGCTAGTTTTGTGATTGGATAGTGTTAGGGCTAGGGTTCCCATTGGCTGAAGGGGTCACCTGATTATTAGGGTTATAGAAAAGGCCAGGCTTAGGGCGTCTCAGCTAAGGGTGGAGAGGACAAGGGTAGTTGCTGTTTGAGCTTGTTTAGGACGGAGAGGACAAGGGTAGTAGCCTGAGCCTGTTTGAGCCTGTTTGAGCCGGTTCTGGATTCAAGCCGGTTTGAGCCAGTTCGAGATTCCAGCCAGTTTGAACTGGTTTGAGCCTGTTTGAGCCAGTTTGAACCGATTTGAACCAGCTTGAGCCGGTTTGAGATTTCAGCTGGTTTGAGCTGGTTTGAGCCGATTTGTACCAGTTTGAGCCCGTTTGAGCCGGTTTGATCTGGTTTGAACCAGTTTAAACCGGCTTGAACCGGTTTAAACTGGCTTGAACCAGTTTAAACCGTTTTGAACCGGTTTGTCCATTTTGAACCGGTTTGAGCCGGTTTGAACCGGTTTCAAACTGGCTCAAACTTGCTCAGTTTGAACCGGTTTGAGCTGGTTTGAACTGGTTTGAGCCGGTTTGAACCAGTTTGAACCGGTTTGAGCCAGTTTGAACTGGTTTGAGCCTGTTTGAGATTCTAGCTGGTTTGAGCCGGTTTGAACCAGTTTGAGCCGGTTTGATCTGGTTTCAGACCGGCTCAAACTGGCTCCATATGAACCGGTTTGAGACGGTTTGAACTGGTTTGAGCCGGTTTGAACCGGTTTCAAACCGGCTCAAACTTGTTCAGTTTGAACCGTTTTGAGCTGGTTTGAACTGGTTTGGGCCGGTTTGAACCAGTTTGAACCGGATTGAGCCAGTTTGAAACGGTTTCAAACCGGCTCAAACTTGCTCAGTTTGAACCGATCTGAGCTGGTTTGAACTGGTTTGAGCCGGTTTGAACCAGTTTGTACTGGTTTGAGCCGCTTTGAACCAGTTTGAACCGGTTTGAGATTCCAGCTAGTTTGAGCTGTTTGAGCTGGTTTGAACTGGTTTAAGCCGGTTTGAACAGGTTTCAAGAAGGCTCAAACTGGCTCTGCTTGAACCGGTTTCAGCCGGTTTGAACAGGTTTGAGCCGGTTTGATCCGGTTGAGCCGGTTTGAACCGGTTTGAACTGGTTTAAACTAGTTTGATTGGTACAAAAGGGGGTGGTGATGGACGGAGCATCTGAATCAATCAAACACTCACACCCAGTCAAAAGATCTGGGTTTAGTTCATCACCGTTCTTGAGTCCACTCTGCCACCCCAGTTCAGACATGGCTATATGCAAATCAGTCTGACCCTGTGCCTCATGGGAACAGTCCAGCCCGAACTGCCAAGCCATGTCTTCCCTGGACCGGAAACAAGCTTCTGAGGACCGGTTTCTGGCATCCAAGCCATCTTCAGCCCTGCTTGCTTGAATCCAATGGTAAAGTGAGCAAGGGACTCACGTCTGAGCATACCCTGCCACACTTATGGCAGCCAAAAGCAGTACAAAGGGACTCACGTTGGAGCATACCCTGCCACACTTATGGTGGCCAAAAGTGGTACAAAAGGGGGTGGTGATGGACGGAGCATCTGAATCAATCAAACACTCACACCCAGTCAAAAGATCTGGGTTTAATCCATCACCGTTCTTTAGCCCACTCTGCCTCCCCAGTTCAGACATGGCTATATGCAAATCAGTCTGACCTTGTGCCTCATGGGAACAGTCCAGCCCGAACTGCCAAGCCATGTCTTCCCTGGACCCGAAACAAGCTTCCGAGGACCGGTTTCTGGTATTCCAGGCATCTTCAGCCCGGCTTGCTTGAATCCAGTGGCAAAGTGAGCAAGGGACTCACGTCTGAGGATACCCGGCCACACTTATGGCGGCCAAAAGCGGTACAAAAGGAGGTGGTGATGGACGGAGCATCTGAATCAATCAAACACTCACACGCAGTCAAAAGATCTGGGTTTAATCCATCACCGTTCTTTAGCCCACTCTGCCACCCCAGTTCAGACATGGCTATATGCAAATCAGTCTGGCCCTGTGCCTCATGGGAACAGTCCAGCGCGAACTGCCAAGCCATGTCTTCCCTGGACCGGAAACAAGCTTCCGAGGACCGGTTTCTGGCATTCTAGCCGTCTTCAGCCCAGCTTGCGTGAATCCAGTGGCAAAGTGAGCAAGGGACTCACGTCTGAGCATACCCTGCCACACTTTTGGCGGCCAAAAGCGGTACAAAAGGGGGTGGTGATGGAGGGAGCATTTGAACCAATCAAACACTCAAACCCAGTCAATAGATCTAGGTTTAATCCATCACCGTTCTTTAGCCACTCTGCCACAGCAGTTCAGACATGGCTATATGCAAATCAGTCTGACCCTGTGCCTCATGGGAACAGTCCAGCCCGAACTGCCAAGCCATGTCTTCCCTGGACCGTAAACCAGCTTCCGAGGACCCGTTTCTGGCATTCCAGCCATATTCAGCCCGGCTTGCTTGAATCCAGTGGCAAAGTGAGCAATGGGCTCACGTCTGAGCATACCCTGCCACACTTATGGCTGCCAAAAGTGGTACAATAGGGGGTGGTGATGGACAGGGCATCTGAATCAATCAAACACTCACACCCAGTCAAAAGATCTGGGTTTAATCCATCACCGTTCTTTAGCCCACTCTGCCTCCCCAGTTCAGACATGGCTATATGCAAATCAGTCTGACCTTGTGCCTCATGGGAACAGTCCAGCCCGAACTGCCAAGCCATGTCTTCCCTGGACCGGAAACAAGCTTCCGAGGACCGGTTTCTGGCATTCTAGCCGTCTTCAGCCTGGCTTGCTTGAATCCAGTGGCAAAGTGAGCAAGGGACTCACGTCTGAGCATACCCTGCCACACTTATGGCGGCCAAAAGCGGTACAAAAGGGGGTGGTGATGGACAGAGCATCTGAATCAATCAAACACTCACACCCAGTCAAAAGATCTGGGTTTAATCCATCACCGTTCTGTAGCCCACTCTGCCACCCCAGTTCAGACATGGCTATATGCAAATCAGTCTGACCCTGTGCCTCATGGGAACAGTCCTGCCGAACTACCAAGCCAGGTCTCCCCTGGACTGGAAACAAGCTTCCGAGGACCGGTTTCTGGCATTCCAGCAGTCTTCAGCCCGGCTTGCTTGAATCCAGTGGCAAAGTGGGCAAGGGACTCACGTCTGAGCATACCCTGCCACACTTATGGCGGCCAAAAGCGGTACAAAAGGGGGTGGTGATGGACGGAGCATCTGAATCAATCAAACCCTCACACCCAGTCAAAAGTTCTGGGTTTAATCCATCACCGTTCTTTAGCCCACTCTGCCACCCCAGTTCAGACATGGCTATGTGCAAATCAGTCTGAACTTGTACCTCATGGGAACAGTTCAGCTCGAACTGCCAAGCCATGTCTTCCCTGGACCAGAAACAAGCTTCAGAGGACCGGTTTCTGGCATTCCAGCCGTCTTCAGCCCGGCTTGCTTGAATACAGTGGCAAAGTGAGCAAGGGACTCACGTCTGAGCATACCCTGCCACACTTATGGCGGCCAAAAGCGGTACAAAAGGGGGTGGTGATGGACGGAGCATCTGAATCAATCAAACACTCAAACCCAGTCAAAAGTTCTGGGTTTAATCCTTCGCCGTTCTTTAGCCCACTCTGCCACCCCAGTTCAGGCATGGCTATATGCAAATCAGTCTGAACCTGTGCCTCATGGGAACAGTCCAGCCCGAACTGCCAAGCCATGTCTTCCCTAGACCGGAAACAAGCTTCCGAGGACCGGTTTCTGGCATTCCAGCCGTCTTCAGCCCAGCTTGCTTGAATCCAGTGGCAAAGTGAGCAAGGGACTCACGTCTGAGCATACCCTGCCACACTTTTGGCGGCCAAAAGCGGTACAAAAGGGGGTGGGGATGGACGGAACATCTGAATCAATCAAACACTCACACCCAGTCAAAAGATCTGGGTTTAATCCATCACCGTTCTTTAGCCCACTCTGCCTCCCCAGTTCAGACATGGCTATATGCCAATCAGTCTGACCCTGTGCCTAATGGGAACAGTCCAGCCCGAACTGCCAAGCCATGTCTTCCCTGGACCGGAAACAAGCTTCTGAGGACCGGTTTCTGGCATTCTAGCCGTCTTCAGCCTGGCTTGCTTGAATCCAGTGGCAAAGTGAGCAAGGAACTCACGTCTGAGCATACCCTGCCACACTTATGGCGGCCAAAAGCAGTACAAAAGAGGGTGGTGATGGAGGGAGCATCTGAATCAATCAAACACTCAAACCCAGTCAATAGATCTAGGTTTAATCCATCACCGTTCTTTAGCCACTCTGCCACCGCAGTGCAGACATGGCTATATGCAAATCAGTCTGACCCTGTGCCTCATGGGAACAGTCCAGCCCGAACTGCCAAGCCATGTCTTCCCTGTACCGGAAACAAGCTTACGAGGACCGGTTTCTGGCATTCCAGCCATCTTCAGCCCAGTTTGCTTGAATCCAGTGGCAAAGTGAGCAATGGTCTCACGTCTGAGCATACCCTGCCACACTTATGGCGGCCAAAAGCGGTACAAAAGATGATGGTGATGGACGGAGCATCTGAATCAATCAAACACTCACACCCAGTCAAAAGATCTGGGTTTAATCTATCACCTTTCTTTAGCCCACTCTGCCACCCCAGTTCAGACATGGCTATATGCAAATCAGTCTGACCCTGTGCCTCATGGGAACAGTCCTGCCCGAACTACCAAGCCAGGTCTTCCCTGGACTGGAAACAAGCTTCCGAGGACAAGTTTCTGGCATTCTAGCCGTCTTCAGCCCGGCTTGCTTGAATCCAGTGGCAAAGTGAGCAAGGGACTCACATCTGAGCATACCCTGCCACACTTATGGCGGCCAAAAGTGGTACAAAAGGGGGTGGTGAATGACGGAGCATCTGAATCAATCAAACACTCACACCCGGTCAAAAGATCTGGGTTTAATCCATCACCGTTCTTTAGCCCAGTCTGCCACCCCAGTTCAGACATGGCTATATGCAAATCAGTCTGACCCTGTGCCTCATTTGAACAGTCCTGCCAAAACTACTAAGCCAGGTCTTCCCTGGACTGAAAACAAGCTTCCGAGGACCGGTTTCTGGCATTCCAGCCGTCTTCAGCCCAGCTTGCTTGAATCCAGTGGCAAAGTGATCAAGGGACTCACGTCTGAGCATACCCTGCCACACTTTTGGCGGCCAAAAGCGGTACAAAAGGGGATGGTGATGGACGGAACATCTGAATCAATCAAACACTCACACTCAGTCAAAAGATATGGGTTTAATCCATCCCCGTTCTTTAGCCCACTCTGCCTCCCCAGTTCAGACATGGCTATATGCAAATCAGTCTGACCCTGTGCCTCATGGGAACAGTTCAGCCCGAACTGCCAAGCCATGTCTTCCCTGGACCGGAAACAAGCTTCCGAGGACCGGTTTCTGGCATTCTAGCCGTCTTCAGCCTGGCTTGCTGGAATCCAGTGGCAAAGTGAGCAAGGGACTCACATCTGAGCATACACTGCCATACGTATGGCGGCCAAAAGCGGTACAAAAAATGGTGGTGATGGACGGAGCATCTGAATCAAGGAAACACTCACACCCAGTCAAAAGATCTGGGTTTAATCCATCACGTTTCTTTAGCCCACTCTGCCACCCCAGTTCAGACATGGCTATATACAAATCAGTCTGACCCTGTGCCTCATGGGAACAGTCCTGCCCGAATTACCAAGCCAGGTCTTCCCTGGACTGTAAACAAGCTTCCGAGGACAAGTTTCTGGCATTACAGCCGTCTTCAGCCCGGCTTGCTTATACCAGTGGCAAAGTGAGCAAGGGACTCACATCTGAGCATACCCTGCCAAACTTATGGCGGCCAAAAGCGGTAAAAAATGGGGTGGTGATGGAGGGAGCATCTGAATCAATCAAACACTCAAACCCAGTCACTAGATCTAGGTTTAATCCATCACCGTTCTTTAGCCACTCTGCCACCGCAGTTCAGACATGGCTATATGCAAATCAGTCTGACCCTGTGCCTCATGGGAACAGTCCAGCCCGAACTGCCAAGCCATGTCTTCCCTGGACCGGAAACAAGCTTCCCAGGACCCGTTTCTGGCATTCCAGCCATCTTCAGCCCGGCTTGCTTGAATCCAGTGGCAAAGGGAGCAATGGACTCACTCTGAGCATACCCCGCCACACTTATGGTTGCCAAAAGTGGTACAATAGGGGGTGGTGATGGACGGAGCATCTGAATCAATCAAACACTCAGATCCGGTCAAAAGATCTGGGTTTAATCCATCACCGTTCTTTAGCCCACTCTGCCACTCCAGTTCAGACATGGCGATATGCAAATCAGTCTGACCCTGTGCCTCATGGGAACAGTCCTGCCCGAACTACTAAGCCAGGTCTTCCTCAGACTGGAAACAAGATTTCCGAGGACTAGTTTCTGGCATTCCAGCCGTCTTCAGCCCAGCTTGCTTGAATCCAGTGGCAAAGTGAGTAAGGGACTCACGTCTGAGCATACCCTGCCACACTTATGGCGGCCAAAAGCGGTACAAAAGGGGGTGGTGATGGACGGAGCATCTGAATCAATCAAACACTCAAACCCAGTCAAAAGTTCTGGGTTTAATCCTTCGCCGTTCTTTAGCCCACTCTGCCACCCCAGTTCAGGCATGGCTATATGCAAATCAGTCTGAACCTGTGCCTCATGGGAACAGTCCAGCCCGAACTGCCAAGCCATGTCTTCCCTAGACCGGAAACAAGCTTCCGAGGACCGGTTTCTGGCATTCCAGCCGTCTTCAGCCCAGCTTGCTTGAATCCAGTGGCAAAGTGAGCAAGGGACTCACGTCTGAGCATACCCTGCCACACTTTTGGCGGCCAAAAGCGGTACAAAAGGGGGTGGTGATGGACGGAACATCTGAATCAATCAAACACTCACACCCAGTCAAAAGATCTGGGTTTAATCCATCACCGTTCTTTAGCCCACTCTGCCTCCCCAGTTCAGACATGGCTATATGCCAATCAGTCTGACCCTGTGCCTAATGGGAACAGTCCAGCCCGAACTGCCAAGCCATGTCTTCCCTGGACCGGAAACAAGCTTCTGAGGACCGGTTTCTGGCATTCTAGCCGTCTTCAGCCTGGCTTGCTTGAATCCAGTGGCAAAGTGAGCAAGGAACTCACGTCTGAGCATACCCTGCCACACTTATGGTGGCCAAAAGCAGTACAAAAGAGGGTGGTGATGGAGGGAGCATCTGAATCAATCAAACACTCAAACCCAGTCAATAGATCTAGGTTTAATCCATCACCGTTCTTTAGCCACTCTGCCACCGCAGTGCAGACATGGCTATATGCAAATCAGTCTGACCCTGTGCCTCATGGGAACAGTCCAGCCCGAACTGCCAAGCCATGTCTTCCCTGTACCGGAAACAAGCTTACGAGGACCGGTTTCTGGCATTCCAGCCATCTTCAGCCCAGCTTGCTTGAATCCAGTGGCAAAGTGAGCAATGGTCTCACGTCTGAGCATACCCTGCCACACTTATGGCGGCCAAAAGCGGTACAAAAGATGATGGTGATGGACGGAGCATCTGAATCAATCAAACACTCACACCCAGTCAAAAGATCTGGGTTTAATCTATCACCTTTTTTTAGCCCACTCTGCCACCCCAGTTCAGACATGGCTATATGCAAATCAGTCTGACCCTGTGCCTCATGGGAACAGTCCTGCCCGAACTACCAAGCCAGGTCTTCCCTGGACTGGAAACAAGCTTCCGAGGACAAGTTTCTGGCATTCTAGCCGTCTTCAGCCCGGCTTGCTTGAATCCAGTGGCAAAGTGAGCAAGGGACTCACATCTGAGCATACCCTGCCACACTTATGGCGGCCAAAAGTGGTACAAAAGGGGGTGGTGAATGACGGAGCATCTGAATCAATCAAACACTCACACCCGGTCAAAAGATCTGGGTTTAATCCATCACCGTTCTTTAGCCCAGTCTGCCACCCCAGTTCAGACATGGCTATATGCAAATCAGTCTGACCCTGTGCCTCATTGGAACAGTCCTGCCAAAAATACTAAGCCAGGTCTTCCCTGGACTGAAAACAAGCTTCCGAGGACCGGTTTCTGGCATTCCAGCCGTCTTCAGCCCAGCTTGCTTGAATCCAGTGGCAAAGTGATCAAGGGACTCACGTCTGAGCATACCCTGCCACACTTTTGGCGGCCAAAAACGGTACAAAAGGGGATGGTGATGGACGGAACATCTGAATCAATCAAACACTCACACTCAGTCAAAAGATATGGGTTTAATCCATCCCCGTTCTTTAGCCCACTCTGCCTCCCCAGTTCAGACATGGCTATATGCAAATCAGTCTGACCCTGTGCCTCATGGGAACAGTCCAGCCCGAACTGCCAAGCCATGTCTTCCCTGGACCGGAAACAAGCTTCCGAGGACCGGTTTCTGGCATTCTAGCCGTCTTCAGCCTGGCTTGCTGGAATCCAGTGGCAAAGTGAGCAAGGGACTCACGTCTGAGCATACACTGCCATACGTATGGCGGCCAAAAGCGGTACAAAAGATGGTGGTGATGGACGGAGCATCTGAATCAAGGAAACACTCACACCCAGTCAAAAGATCTGGGTTTAATCCATCACGTTTCTTTAGCCCACTCTGCCACCCCAGTTCAGACATGGCTATATACAAATCAGTCTGACCCTGTGCCTCATGGGAACAGTCCTGCCCGAATTACCAAGCCAGGTCTTCCCTGGACTGTAAACAAGCTTCCGAGGACAAGTTTCTGGCATTACAGCCGTCTTCAGCCCGGCTTGCTTATACCAGTGGCAAAGTGAGCAAGGGACTCACATCTGAGTGTCGTAATTGGCCCGTTCGCATTAGCGATTAGCTGAACCTACACGTTGTCCTCCTTAACTTGGCTATATATGATAAACGCCATTTTGAATGTTACGGCGGCCATCTTAGATCATGAGCGGCCTCGTGGCCGACGTGCCCTTTAGTCCGTTGTCCGTTCCACTGACCACGCTTATCTGCCCAGCAACAGGCTATTTTTAGTACTGGTCAAGCCGCACATGCGCAGCTTCCACTGGCCCGTAAACCTTCAGGAATGTGCACCAAACTGACCAGCGGAGTTGTGCCCCCTCCAATGAGCTGGCAGTATTCCAAAACATGACCATATATGTCTCGAAAATGTGTCTTAACTTGTGCCGCCTATCTTTTATTGCCCCAAAACTGTATATAATATGAGGTCGCACCGATGTTCGGTGTGATACCTCTTGCATTACCGAAGGGTGCTGTTTGAGTGTACCACCACCCCATGGGGTCTTAATAAACTTGTTCTTTGCCTTTTACAGTTTCCGTGCCAACAGTTCTTGTGTGTAAGTGGGTAATCTCTGGAGCGTGTAGGCCTTGGGAACCCCGAAATACTTCAATTGGCGACCACGAAGGGACTCATCGGCGACTCGGATGCCCGAAGGAGAGGTCGTGACGAAGGCTTGGAAACCCGCCATGGGCGCGCGCTGCCACGAGTGACCCGAGTCTTGGCTGCCACGGTGTTTTTTCCTTTCCTTCCGATCTGACCTTCCAGGTGGCGCCGGTCTCCGACTGAGTCTTTGAAGTGTCTGCATCGCTGAGAAAGTGCCGTTTGGCTGATTTGGCTTACAAGACCTTGGCAGTTGGAACCTGGACATTTGAGAATTTGGTAAGCTTTGTGTTCGGTAAGGTAGTCTTCGGACGCTTACTGAAAATCTGTGCTTTGTGATTGGTGAGGTAGTCTTCGGACGCTTGCCGAGTCCTATGAACTTTGATTTGAGTTAGCTCACATTGTGAATTTGTGATCTTTGAACTTATATGTGTAGTGCACTTCACATAGGCAGGCATGTAGAGATGTTTCTCTAACTTTGTTTTTTCCTTTGAACGGCACAATCGTGTGGAGAACTGTAAGTGCCATTTTGTCCGGTGTCACGCTTTCGTGATACTTTTTGAACATGCCTGTTTTCAGCACACTCCGAGGAATGTGTTGTCTTGGAGAAGGTACCTCAATTAGGTTAGCGGAATCACAGCCGGCTCCCCCAGAGGGAACTCCAAATAGGGACATGTATATAAAATTCGGCCTTCCACCTATTATGTACAGTAAATTATGGCATAAGTACACCAAGGCCGATCCTGAATTGCAATGGCCCCTACACGGGTCGTACGATTTGAGTAAAATACAATTTGTAGAGCAATGTATGTTTCAACGCAGGTCTAGACAAAACATGTTTGATTGCGTGCGAATGTGGGAGAAAGCGGCGCGTGAGCGAATGAAGTGTGAGGTTGCCTTGGCGGACAAAGAGCAGCGTAAGGCTGCTCGGGATAAGGCTTTACAGCTTGAGGAAAAGGAGGCTCAGGAGAAGAAAGAAAGGGAGGAACGGGAACGTAATTTGCAAACGACTGGTCAATTTCCTATTCGCCGACCGCTTTATCCTGTCCTTAATAATGAAATTGATGATTTTTCTTTGTTAGATCGGTCACCACCTCCGTACGTTACGCCGACGGCTCCAGCTGTGAATTCCGATGATGGCGGACAGGATAAGTCGGGCAAGAAAGGGGTATCTGCTCTTAGGTTTACTGCGGAGAGGTCCTCTCATCTACGTAGTTGGGCTCGCAAAGTGAATAAGCGTAGTGTTACTCAGGATCAATTGATATCAGAAAAAACAGGGTGGACAGATCTTGAATTGATGTATTTTCTGTCTTCCTTGGCTGATGAGGTTGTGAGCGCATATCGTGAGCTTTCTGATACGTTAGAGCCCAAAGTGTTGTCAGTGTACCGTGAAAATTTGACTAAAGGTGATTTTGATCTTTCAGATGTTGATGACCTGTTTGCGCAATTGATCAAGCTGCGGGATGAGACAACTCGATTGCGGGAGGAGCGGAAAAGGAAACAAAAGGAGTCTGAATTGGAGCATGATGGGCAGGCCAGAGAATGTTCTCTCCGTGGTTCAGATAAGAGTTCTGCGTTGCATGTTATGCCTATGCGTGAAGCTGCGCCTTTGTATGTTCCGCCGAGGGGGGAAGGTACGGATGAGGATAAATTGTCAAAGGATGCGAAAGGGTATTTTGTGTATAACTGGGTTTACACTCCATGGAATAGAGCAGATGTCATGGCATTGAAAAATTCTTTACCTGATCTTCGGAAGAATCCAGCGGCATTTTATGAAGGGGTGGAGGGGGCTATATCGTCTTGTGTGATGACTCTCGTGGACATAGATTTGGTTTTTGGGTTGATATTACCACCTGATATGTGGCGGCAGATTCGTAAAAATAATGATGAAACGATATTGGGGGGGACATGGAAAGAAATAAATGCTGCAGATTTAGATAGGGAACCAGCATGTAAGCCTTGTCAGCTAATACTAGATCTCCCTTGCATAAATTAAAAACGCTTGTTCCCTCCAAAAAGATTGATTGGACCATGTTAACGTCGTGCAAACAGAAACCCGATGAAACGGTTTCAGATTTCTTTACGCGCTTCGAGGAGGCCTTTCATGATTACAGTGGTCAATCTTTAACAGACGATACGGGTCGGCATTTGTTTGTAGATAAGTATGTGGCTAATCTCCTACCAGAGATTGCAAAGCGATTGAAGTCGAGTGAAAGTTCCTGGGCCACGGCAACCTCTGCGTCCTTGTTAACTATGGCTCAGTATTATGAGCGGCAGGAAGTGGAGGCTAAAGAAAGTGTAGAGAAAAAGGCGAAGGAATTGAAAACGAAGGTGATGTTGGCGCAGGTTCGGGGAACACAGGGTAGAGGGAATGATAGAGGTAGACGAGGTGGAGGAAATGCATCGTATGGTCGTACGGATATTGCGGAGGATCAGTGTGCCTATTGTAAGGAGTTTGGGCATTGGGCCGAAGATTGTCCGGTACTTCGTGAACAGCGTAGTCAGCGTGGTCGAGGCAGTGGAAGGTCAAGAGGAGGTTATACTGGAACGAGAGGTGGCGGAGGTGATCGTAGACAGGTTGAAGAGAAGGGCCGTGGCCAGGACGAACGAAATACGTTTGATAGACGGAATCAATATCAGATTTCGGAAGGAGAGAATGTGGAACATCAGGATTATGTGCATGCATAGGATTGCGTAGGATGGGGTAAGGAATCAGTTGAAGTGCCGGTAGATCAGCAAGGTCCATATGTAACAGCGGGTATTTTGGGTTCTACTGATCAATTTCTAGTCGACACAGGAGCTACTCGTAGCGCTCTGTCGAAAAACTTGGTTCCGAGGGCTCCCCTGTCTGGCGAAATGATTACGTGTGTAGGGTTTGATGGCACACCCTCCCCCAGCCCATTGTCCAAGCCCCTTGCACTATGCATTGACAAATACTTTAGTTTTGGGCAATTTTTGTTATCACCCCATACCCCAGACAATATCCTGGGCATTGATTTGCTTAAATATTTCCGAGCAACAATACGCTGCGCTCCAGAGGGAGTGTGGGTTATTCTGAACGACAACTACCCTGACCCTGATGATTGCCCTGACCCTGACAGATTTTATGCCATTTTAGACATCCCTGCTTTGGCCTCTCTGCCGCACACGTTGTGGGCGACATCAGATACGGATGTGGGAGAGATGCGCATTCCACCAATACACATTACTGTTAAGGAGGGGGCCCCTCTACCACGAGTGCCACAGTATAAGATCTCGAAGGAAGGTGAAATTGCACTGACACATATTGTTCAGGATTTGATTTCTGCAGGGGTGGTGGAGGAGGTCCCTTATAATGTTTGTAACAGCCCTATTCTACCGATTCTTAAGAGAGACTCAGATAGCAAGATCTACCGATGTATTATTGATTTGCGTGAAATAAACAAAATTGTCATTCCCCAATACCCAGTGGTGTCCGATATCACGACTTTGCTCACTTTGGTTCCACCGACGGCCACCACTTTTAGCGTTATTGACTTAAAGAATGCGTTCTTTTCCATCCCTGTTCACCCAGATAGTAGATATCTGTTTGGTTTTACGCTCAATAATAAATCGTATAGATTTTGTCGTGTTCCCCAAGGATATACTGAAAGCCCTAGCATCTACAGCCAGGCTTTGAAACGACAACTAGATTCCTTTAAATTGCAGTCTGGCGTTGCGCTCATCCAGTACGTGGATGACCTTCTGCTTGCCGCCGACTCCTATGCACAATGTGAACAGAGTACGCTTGCGTTACTTTCCTTTTTGGCACAAAACAATCATAAGGTTTCCAAGAAAAAGCTTCAATACTGTAGACCCCAGGTGACCTACCTCGGTCATCTGTTGTCTAAGGAGGGGCGTGCATTAACATCTGATCGAATTCAAGCAATTTTAGACACACCAGTCCCCCGCACGCAGAGAGATGTGCGTGCCTTCATAGGGTTGACGTCCTTTTGTAGGCAATGGATCATGGGTTTTTCACATATTATAAAACCTTTGCTAGCATTACTGTCCAAAGCCACACCGATGCCTCTTGAGTGGACAGATGAATGTCAGAGAGCTTTTGAACAGTTGAGGCAGGCCCTTTGTTCCGCACCCGTGTTAGGGACACCAGACTATACGAAACTTTTCACATTGTACGTACACGAGAATGATGGGTGTGCGTTGTCAGTGTTAGTACAGTTACACGGGGATAAACAGAGACCATGTGCATACTTCTCTGCCATTTTGGATCCTGTAGCACGAGGGCTGCCTGGGTGTTTTCGAGCGGTAGCGGCAACAGCAGTAGCCATACGACAGAGTGAGGGCATAGTGTTATCACACAAATTGTTGGTGTTAGTTCCTCATGCAGTAGATGCCCTGTTAAACCAAACAAAGACCCAATACCTCACGAGTGCACGACTTACAGGATACGAGTTGACACTCTTAGCGCCACACATAACATTGAAAAGATGCGCTACTTTGAACCCTGCCACCTTATTGCCCTATCCGGCCGAGGAGGGTCAGGAAGAAAAACATCATGATTGTGTTTTCCTGACTGAGGAACAGACAAAGGGTCGTGTCGATTTACAGGATGTGCCACTTGCAGATGTGGATGGGGAACTGTGGGTTGATGGATCGTGTTTGAGGCTGCCAGATGGTACGACTTCCGCAGCATATGCGATCACGACTCTTAAGACGGTGGTCGAAACAGCTAGAATACCACAAAAATCGGCTCAGGCAGCAGAGCTGATAGCTTTAACAAGAGCCTGCGAATTGAGTGCTGGCCTATGTGTGAACATATACACGGACAGCCGGTATGCCTTTGGAGTGGCCCATGACTTCGGGCTTCTCTTGAGGGAACGCGGGTTCCTGACATCACACGGGGAGCACATTATGCACGGAGAGCTGGTGCGTGATCTCCTAAATGCGTTGCTCAGTCCTAAAAAAGTAGCGATAGTGAAGTGCAGTGCCCATAAGAAGATTACGGATAAAGTGGGTCAAGGAAATGCCTTTGCAGACAGCATAGCAAGGCAGACGGCTATGTCCCGAACTAGCTCCCCTATGTACGTGGTACAATCACAGGCTGAGAGATGGAGTGATGCTAGAGCAGAGATACGGGATATTCAAAAATCAGCTACAGAATCTGAACTTGCGGCTTGGGCAGCAGATGGGGTACTAGATGACGAAGGTTGTTGGAGAAGCAAAGACATGGAGAAGTGGAAATTGCCTGCGACTTACTTACAGGCGATGGTCCAGATGACTCATGGACTGGCCCATGTCGGAGCTCTTGCAATCACTCGTCTTTTAACACGAGTTTGGGAACATCCTGAGATTGCGAATACTGCAAAGAGAGTAGTGCAGACCTGCCTGGTGTGCTTGCAACACAATCCTGGGAAGGGGACCCATACTCCGAAAGGAGGGTTCGTTCCACCTTCTGCACCGTTTGAAGTGCTTCAAATGGATTACATCCAACTCGAGCGCTGCAATAACCTGAAGTACGTCCTAGTGGTGGTGTGTGCTTTTAGCAAATGGGTTGAGGCCTACCCCACGAAAGACAATACGGCTTTGACAACAGCTAAGGTGTTGCTTAAGGAATTCTTTCCTCGCTTTGGAGTTTGCAAATTTTTGTGGAGCGATAATGGGCCCCATTTTGTTGGAAAGATTGTGGAATATGTACTGAAGGGGTTAGGGATTCAGCAAAAGTTCCACGCTGTATTCCACCCTCAGTCAGCAGGTTTGGTTGAGCGGTACAATGCCACGTTGAAGCTTAAGCTGGCCAAAATTGTGGCGTCTACATCGTTGAAGTGGCCAGATGCGTTGCCGCTAGCACTACTATCTCTTAGATCAGTACCCCACTCACGAACTGGCCTTACGCCCTATGAGGTGGTGTTTGGCCGCCCTATGAATATCTGGGGGGTGCCCAAGCCGCGATTAATACATGATGTGCCTTGTGTTATGATGAATGATTATTTGGCACGATTAACAAATGATTTGCTCTCTATTCATCAACAGGTTCGAGAAGCGCTCCCTGATAACTCTACTGGAGAAGGCCACGATCTTCGTCCTGGTGACCATGTAATGGTCCGTTCGTTTGAGAGAGCAAGCAGTCTGGAGCCCAGGTGGAAGGGCCCCGAGCAGGTCCTCCTGGCGACCCGCACCGCAGTACGAGTGACGAACAGGAAGCGGTGGGTGCATTCGACACATTGTCGCCGTGTTTCTCCGGATCTGGTGACTCCTGCTGTGTTGACTGATTATAAGGAGATCTTGGAGAAAGAAAAGAGCCCAGCTGTAACGTCGGCCGAAGTGGAGGGAGCCTTCCCGGACCAATCTGCTACCGGAAGAGAGCGTTACGATCTACGTCCACGATAAGAAGATTTTTGTTCCTTTTTATGACTGGTTGGTTACCGCTCCAGGTTTGTGAAACGGAAACCGGGAATTCCAAGGGGGGGGATCAGTTCTGCCAGAGTAGCGACACCCGTCTTGGCCCGGAGAAGAAAACAACGGCTACCTCGGAGTTCAGCACCGCATTTTTCTTTTTTTAGGTATACACGCACGTGTATCTGAGACAATTTGTGAACAATTTGTGAACAATTTGTGCCACTTGAGACTTTGCACAAAACTTTCTTGAACTATGGCACCAAAGGCATCTCGTGATAAGAAAATATTGGGTGCCTTTCTCTTTGTCTTGACCATTGTGGTGATAGCTGTTATAGCCTGGGTAGTCGAACTTGTGGTGCCTGTACGTGAACATTTGCTGCCGACTACCCCGGCACCGTCTGAACACTTTCATTTTACATTGCCTTTCCATGAAGAGCGCCATCGCCAAACGTACTTAAATAACAGCTTCATTCAGATTCTTCACCACACGCATAATATGACCAATACCTCTAATTGCTGGGTGTGTGGAATGTTGCCTGGGCATCAGAAGAGAGGGGGCACCCCACTTATCCCACTCCCGTTTTCGCACAATGGGTCATGCAACGCCTGGTACACCCTCCTCTTTACTCTGAGATGGCCAACTAAAGGGGGGGTGCTTTTCCGTTTGAATAAAGTATGTTCCCATGACAAGGATGGGTTTCCCCGGGCTGAGGGCACACGTTTCGAATGGGAAGAGTACAGGCCTGACAATGTATCTGCTCCACGTGTATATAGCAATCAGCGAAATGTGAATGTATCTAGTGCTCATGTCATAAATGTCATTGCCACAAAAGCCGATTTATGTATTAGAAACAAGGGCACGATTGCAGTGGGGAAAAGTAAATGTAACATTACTCTCACGTTTGATAGCCCGAATGGCATTTCATTTGTTGCATCTCGAAACACATACTTTATCTGTGGAACGAAGGGGTACCATCAGCTTCCAGTGGGGTGGTTGGGCACGTGCTATGTATCGTTTGTGCTACCTCCTGTATTCATTGCCCCTCCAATGTACCACAACGATTACACATTGTACCACGATTTCATTTTGAACAGGGTTAAACGAACTGTTGCCCTAGAGGACATTGATCAAACGGACACTGCATTACAACAGTATGTGGATTTTAATCTGGGACTATTCTCCTTTGTGGGGGCTGCATTGAACAGCCGGAAAATCAGACGACTGACACGCGTTGTCGAGGCTGTTGCGAATGACACTGCTGTTGCCCTGGGGAATATTACCGAGGAACTACAGATTTCCAGAATTGTCACCCTCCAAAATCGAATGGTTTTGGCCGTTGTTTTGGCTGATCGCGGGGGAGCATGTAGGATTATCGGAAGCAGCTGTTGCGTATACGTCCCGGAAAATTCTCCATCTGTGTATGATGCTATTTCCAAGCTGCATAAAATAGCTGCTGAAATACACCCGGACAATGGGACTTGGACACTTTCAGGATGGTTCTGGTCCATGATTGCAACTTGGGGCTGGAAACTGTTGACAATTCTCTGCATACTTGTGGGAGCAATGTTCTTTATATGCTTGTGTATTCAATGTAGCCCCGCCTTATGTTCAATGTGTTTATCAGCTTGCTTACCATCGAGGCGAGCTCTTGCCCATGACAAAATAATGCTACACAAAGAGGTGACACAAATTATGTTAATAGACATCGAGGACGAACATCCAGACTATGTTCACTATGAGGTAGATTCAGCTAAACGCTAAAAGGGTCGTCTGTCGTAATTGGCCCGTTCGCATTAGCGATTAGCTGAACCTACACGTTGTCCTCCTTAACTTGGCTATATATGATAAACGCCATTTTGAATGTTACGGCGGCCATCTTAGATCATGAGCGGCCTCGTGGCCGACGTGCCCTTTAGTCCGTTGTCCGTTCCACTGACCACGCTTATCTGCCCAGCAACAGGCTATTTTTAGTACTGGTCAAGCCGCACATGCGCAGCTCCCACTGACCCGTAAACCTTCAGGAATGTGCACCAAACTGACCAGCGGAGTTGTGCCCCCTCCAATGAGCTGGCAGTATTCCAAAACATGACCATATATGTCTCGAAAATGTGTCTTAACTTGTGCCGCCTATCTTTTATTGCCCCAAAACTGTATATAATATGAGGTCGCACCGATGTTCGGTGTGATACCTCTTGCATTACCGAAGGGTGCTGTTTGAGTGTACCACCACCCCATGGGGTCTTAATAAACTTGTTCTTTGCCTTTTACAGTTTCCGTGCCAACAGTTCTTGTGTGTAAGTGGGTAATCTCTGGAGCGTGTAGGCCTTGGGAACCCCGAAATACTTCATGAGCATACCCTGCCAAACTTATGGCGGCCAAAAGCGGTAAAAAATGGGGTGGTGATGGAGGGAGCATCTGAATCAATCAAACACTCAAACCCAGTCACTAGATCTAGGTTTAATCCATCACCGTTCTTTAGCCCACTCTGCCACTCCAGTTCAGACATGGCTATATGCAAATCAGTCTGACCCTGTGCCTCATGGGAACAGTCCAGCCCGAACTGCCAAGCCATGTCTTCCCTGGACCGGGAACAAGCTTCCCAGGACCCGTTTCTGGCATTCCAGCCATCTTCAGCCCGGCTTGCTTGAATCCAGTGGCAAAGGGAGCAATGGACTCACTCTGAGCATACCCTGCCACACTTATGGTTGCCAAAAGTGGTACAATAGGGGGTGGTGATGGACGGAGCATCTGAATCAATCAAACACTCAGATCCGGTCAAAAGATCTGGGTTTAATCCATCACCGTTCTTTAGCCCACTCTGCCACTCCAGTTCAGACATGGCTATATGCAAATCAGTCTGACCCTGTGCCTCATGGGAACAGTCCAGCCCGAACTGCCAAGCCATGTCTTCCCTGGACCGGGAACAAGCTTCCCAGGACCCGTTTCTGGCATTCCAGCCATCTTCAGCCCGGCTTGCTTGAATCCAGTGGCAAAGGGAGCAATGGACTCACTCTGAGCATACCCTGCCACACTTATGGTTGCCAAAAGTGGTACAATAGGGGGTGGTGATGGACGGAGCATCTGAATCAATCAAACACTCAGATCCGGTCAAAAGATCTGGGTTTAATCCATCACCGTTCTTTAGCCCACTCTGCCACTCCAGTTCAGACATGGCTATATGCAAATCAGTCTGACCCTGTGCCTCATGGGAACAGTCCTGCCCGAACTACTAAGCCAGGTCTTCCTCAGACTGGAAACAAGATTTCCGAGGACCAGTTTCTGGCATTCCAGCCGTCTTCAGCCCAGCTTGCTTGAATCCAGTGGCAAACTGAGCAAGGGACTCACGTCTGAGCATACCCTGCCACACTTTTGGCGGCCAAAAGCGGTACAAAAGGGGGTGGTGATGGACGGAACATCTGAATCAATCAAACACTCACACCCAGTCAAAAGATCTGGGTTTAATCCATCACCGTTCTTTAGCCCACTCTGCCTCCCCAGTTCAGACATGGCTATATGCAAATCAGTCTGACCCTGTGACTCATGGGAACAGTCCTGCCCGAACTACTAAGCCAGGTCTTCCTCAGACTGGAAACAAGATTTCCGAGGACCAGTTTCTGGCATTCCAGCCATCTTCAGCCCAGCTTGCTTGAATCCAGTGGCAAACTGAGCAAGGGACTCACATCTGAGCATACCCTGCCACACTTTTGGCGGCCAAAAGCGGTACAAAAGGGGGTGGTGATGGACGGAACATCTGAATCAATCAAACACTCACACCCAGTCAAAAGATCTGGGTTTAATCCATCACCGTTCTTTAGGCCACTCTGCCTCCCCAGTTCAGACATGGCTATATGCAAATCAGTCTGACCCTGTGCCTCATGGGAACAGTCCTGCCTGAACTACCAAGCCAGGTCTTCCCTGGACTGGAAACAAGCTTCCGAGGACCGGTTTCTGGCAATCCAGCCATCTTCAGCCCAGCTAGCTTGAATCCAGTGGCAAAGTGAGCAAGGGACTCACGTCTGAGCATACCCTGCCACACTTTTGGCAGCCAAAAGTGGTACAAAAGGGGGTGGTGATGGACGGAACATCTGAATCAATCAAACACTCACACCCAGTCAAAAGATCTGGGTTTAATCCATCACCGTTCTTTAGCCCACTCTGCCTCCCCAGTTCAGACATGGCTATATGCCAATCAGTCTGACCCTGTGCCTTATGGGAACAGTCAAGCCCGAACTGCCAAGCCATGTCTTTCCTGGACCGGAAACAAGCTTCTGAGGACCGGTTTCTGGCATTCTAGCCGTCTTCAGCCTGGCTTGCTTGAATCCAGTGGCAAAGTGAGCAAGGAATTCACGTCTGAGCATACCCTGCCACACTTATGGCGGCCAAAAGCAGCACAAAAGGGTGTGGTGATGGAGGGAGCATCTGAATCAATCAAACACTCAAACCCAGTCAATAGATCTAGGTTTAATCCATCACCGTTCTTTAGCCACTCTGCCACCGCAGTTCAGACATGGCTATATGCAAATCAGTCTCACCCTGTGCCTCATGGAAACAGTCCATCCCGAACTGCCAAGCCATGTGTTCCCTGGACCGGAAACAAGCTTCCGAGGACCGGTTTTTGGCATTCCAGCCATCTTCAGCCCGGCTTGCTTGAATCCAGTGGCAAAGTGAGCAATGGACTCACGTCTGAGCATACCCTGTGTTAGACTCCCACTGGCCCAAGCGCTGCGGGAACGTAGCAAATACCAATCCCTTTCTCCAGCCCACTGGACGCCCACAGGAAAAACACTGTGGACGCACCTGTGAACCTGAAAAGAGGGTGGTGATATCGAAGAGACACCAAGTCTCCCACCCTTGTAGGTTTACAGGACTCAGCTCCCTCGGTCCTTACGCTTCTGCACCTGTGGTACAAAAATAGGGGAACACAATATCATTCAGATACACTGTGCCCTAATCTGACCAACCTCCAATGATCATACCCCAACCACCACACAACCCTCCTCACCTGTGGCTTGGGCAGGCTTTGCTTCGTGAGGACGTTCTTCACAATACCAGAAGGAAGGAGTATTCTGGTGTCTGCTCTTGTACAATTGCAGATATAAGGAGGGAGCGAAATGGCTTATGTCCTTTAACCAAAAAATAATATAAGCGGGGAAAAAGGTAGGCTGGGGTTTGCAGCTAATACCAAAAAAACCCCGTCTAAAACAAACGTGGTAACTCGAAGGGGTAATATACAAAGAACCTTCGTGAGCGCTAAACATCCAGCGCGAATGCAAAACACCTCCGCCGCGGAGTGACCCAAAACGTCACTTCCGCAAACAACAATGCGGAGCGTCACTCGGCAACCGCTAGCTAACGCGCCCGTTAGCAACAAGCTGAACGCACAATGTATACTGCAGACAATGGCGCAGGAGTGAACGGGAGCCCCCGAACACTCGACAACTGGAACACAGGGAATTTACAAAAAGGGGGAACACTAAAAGGAAAGGGATACCGGGACACCGCTACCTACACAGACGGGGATGGAAAAAACGGGAAAGGGGCCAAAACGTAGCAGGAAGACACACAAACCCTCTCACGAGCCCGTGAGAGGAATAAAACAGCTTCAAAGGAGTAGATAAGACGATGAGGAGGCTCAGCTCTCTGCTTCTCTGCAACAACCAACAACCAGGGAGGGAATCCAAACACTGGCAATAACGAGCAATGAGCTAAAGGTAGGACTGATTTTTATCTACCTTTTTCTGGTCATGTGATGGCAGGGCATGGTCACAGAGGTAGGACTAGCTCGATTCCTAACAGTACCCCCCCCCCAACAATCTTCCCCACCGGTCTGGGCTTGGAAGGGTGCGATCTATGAAACGCCCGAACCAACCGCGGGGCATGAACTTCCCCAGCAGGCTCCTAGGCTCTATCGTCCTTTGAGTACCCCTTCCAGTCCACCAGATAATAAAGACGTCCCCTGACACGCTTCGAATCGAGGATAGCCTGGACCTCGAATTCCTCCTGACCGTCAATCAGGACAGCGGGAGGAGGTGGCAGAACCTGGTTGGTCGGCACATAAGGTTTCAGAAGTGAAGTATGAAAAACAGGGTGCACACTATACTCCTGTGGTAACCTAAGCTTCATGGCCACTGGGTTAATCACCTGGAGGATGGGATATGGACCCACGAACCTGGGCTGCAATTTACGTGATCCCTGTAACCTCAAGTTACGTGAGGACAGCCACACTAGATCCCCTATCTTGTAGGCAGGCGCAGGGACACGATGCTTATCCGCCTGTACCTTCATAGCCTCCTTTGCATCCAGTAGACTTTTCCTAGCCAATGCCCAGACCTCTCCCAATTGCTTACATACGCTATCAATGGCTGGCACGCGACCCGTGGGCTGTATAGCCATCGCCCTTGGATGATATCCCTGGGAACAAAAAAAAGGAGTCATGCCCAAGGCGGAATGCACACTGTTGTTGTAGGCGAACTCCGCTATGGGCAGGGCAGTAACCCAATCACAAGACAAGGAAACAATCAGACACCTTAAGTATTGCTCCATCGTCTGGTTGGTGCGCTCAGTCTGCCCGTCAGACTGAGGGTGGTAAGCCGACGAGAGACATATCTTGGTCTTAAGTACCTGACATAATTCAGTCCAAAAGTGTGACACGAACTGCGATCCTCTGTCGGATACGATCACTTCAGGTAACCCATGCAACCGCACAATGGAAGACATGAATACCACCGCCATCTCTTTTGCGGTAGGTATCTTAGGAAACGGAATAAAGTGGGCCATCTTGGTAAACAGATCTACCACTACCAATACTGCGGTGTGACCTGTGACAGAAGGTAGATCGGTTACAAAATCCATGCTCAGAGAATGCCATGGACCAGGTGGAACCGCCAATGGTTGTAAAAGCCCAGAGGGTCTACAATGCGAAGGCTTGCTTGTTACACACACCGGACAAGCATTTACGTAACCCTGAACATCTCTAGCAAGGGACTCCCACCAGAACCACCTCATACATAGGTCCTTGGTCTTTCTTATACCAGCATGAGCTACCAGGGCCGAGGAATGACACCATTCCAACACCTCTTCCCTCAACCCAGGTGGAATGAACAACTTGCCCTCCTTATACAAAAGACCATCCTGCATCTCGATTTGTGGCAGGGACAACCAAGGGGCCAGATCCAAGTGTGTTAAACGGTCTTTCACCATTGCAGGAAAGTCATCCACTGTCAACGCCCCTATGATTCGTTCCTTATCAATCATGCTCCTGCTTGTACTCAAGGAACCTTCGTCCTTCGTATCCACATGTATTCTGGAAAGCGCATCTGATTTCACCTGTTGGGCTGCAGGCCGGTATGTTATAATGAAATCAAATTCATTAAAAAACAATACCCATCTCATCTGACGCGGTGTTAAAGCCCTAGCTGAACGAAAGAATTCTAGATTCTTATGGTCTGTATAGATGGTGATTACATGACGGGCACCCCATAGGTAATGGCGCCATTCCTCAAACGCTAGTTTAACCGCCAGCAGTTCTCTCTCTGCAACCGTGTAATTGCGCTCCGCCGGCAAAAGGGTCTTGGAGAAGAACGCGATTGGATGCATATGGCCAGTGGCTTCGTCTCTCTGCGACAATACCCCTCCTACCGCACACAAGGACGCGTCTGTTTCTACGAAATACGGCAGGGCAGGATCAGGATGCACCAATACAGGGGCAGACACAAACTGTTCCAACAACATACGAAAAGCCTCCTGAGTCTCATCCGTCCAAACAAAAGGGACACCCTTTCTCAAGAGGCGAGTCATGGGGGCCACTATCTCGGAGAAATGCAGAATAAATCGCCGATAAAAATTAGCGAACCCTAGTAGCATCTGTATTTGTTTCACATTTGTTGGCACCGGCCAGGTCACAATGGCCTGGATCTTTTTGGGATCCATACGAATGCCAGCAGCAGAAATGACAAACCCCAGAAACTCCACTTCAGAAGACCCAAACTGACACTTCTCCAGCTTAGCGTACAACTTATGTTCCTGTAACGTCTGTAGTACCTGCAACACATGCTCCGTATGATCAAGACTGGTTTCTGAATAAATGAGAATGTCATCCAAATACACTATAACGGTCTGGTCCAAGTATCTACCAAGAACTTCATTTATGAAGAATTGGAACGCCGCGGGCTCGTTGCACAAACCAAACGGCATTACAGTGTATTCGAACAATCCGTATTTTGTTTTAAAAGCCGTCTTCCACTCATCCCCTGGCCGAACCCTGATCAGATGGTATGCGCCCCGCAAGTCCAGTTTAGTAAAAACTGTTGCCTTGCGGAGCTGATCCAGCAATACGGAGATAAGCGGAAGAGGGTACCGATTCTTAACCGTAGCGGAATTCAAAGTTCGGTAATCCACACACGCCCTTAAGGACCCCTCCTTCTTCGGTATGAAAAAGATAGCCGATGACACTGGCGATGAAGAAGGACGTATGAACCCCAAGGACAACATCTCATCTATGTATGTTTTTAGATGAGCCTCCTCAGGTTCGGACAATGCGTAGACCCTACTACATGGCAAAGGAGCCCCCGGTATAAGGTCGATCTTACAATCATAAGACCTGTGAGGCGGGAGATCTTGGGCACACTCTTTGTCAAACACCTCTTTATAAGCCGCATACTGAGGAGGGAGACCACACGTCTCTGTCACGGCACAGGACAATGGATTGATCTGCTCCGCTGCCACTATATAACAGTTTTTTAGGCAATGTATCGAGTCCAACGTGACCAATCTTTGTACCCAGTCAATCCTGGGGTTGTGTGTTTGCAACCACGGGACCCCCAGAACAAGGCCAAACGAGGGGGCATCGATCAAATCGAAAACCACCAATTCCACATGCCCATTGTCACACACTAAACCCAATGGTTCGGTCTGTCTGGTGATACACCCCGAAGTCAACTCCGTTCCATCAATGGCCCTTACAGGTTCCGGTTGTTCCTTTAGATGACAAGGAACCATCAACTTATCCGCCATCGATATATCCATAAAATTCCCAGTGGCCCCAGAATCAAGTAATACAGATACCGGGACACGGTGCTGCGCTGAAATCAATAACTGAGCATTAATCACAAAATGCCTAGGGATCTGATCTATTGCCCCTACCACTTGATATTGTATGTTCCTTTCCTTCTCTACTGTCCTCGGGAGTCAAAGGACCTCGTACTCCGCCTATCTCCATAGGCTCAGGTACAACTTTACTTTCTGCTTTTATTTCTGGTTTCACATAACCGCCTCTTGAATATTGAAACCGGCTACGTTCTCCTCGCCGTTCTGTGACCCTATGGTTCAATTTCACTACCAAGTCTATGAACGCCGCACAGTCCTCCGGCGGATCTACCACTTGAGACACTATGTCCTTCAATTCTTCGTTTAAACCCTGATAGAATAGGGATGTCCTCTTTTCAGTCGGCCAATGCGTCTCAGAAACCAATCGGTTGAAGTTGGCTATGTAAGACAACAAGTCCTGCCTGCCCTGCCGCAGTTTCAACAGTTCGGCGTCACTTGCCTGCATGAACGCATGTTTGGCAAATAGACTATGCATCAACACCTTAAACGCCTGATAGTTATACAACACCCGGTCGTTATTTTCCACTAGCGGAATTGCCCATTGGGCCGCGTTACCAGCCAGATACGACAGTATGAATGCTATTTTAGCGGAGTCGTCAGGAAAGGCATTAGTTCTGCACATAAAATGTAATTGGCACTGGTTCATGAAGGTGCCGAATTTATCGCTCTCTCCTGTGAACCTCTCGGGGGGAGCCAAGGGTACTGCCACAGGAGTAGAGACGGTTACCGCTATAGGTGACCCACCGCTTGCAGTACTCGATAATGCCCCTCCTGTGTACTGGAATGTGGCTGGCTGAATCACTGGAGTGGCTCCCCTCTGCTGTGACTGTTCCCGGGCTCTCACTGCCACTAACTCTTGCTTCAGCCCTACGTTCTCTTGCTGCAACTCCTGTACCTGTGCCTGCAGGGTATGTACAGCACCCATGATATCCTGCATTGAAGGACCCCTGGTCACTCCTCCCTGTGTCCCTCCCTCATCCATGCTAGTTCAGGCAGCGCTGTTGTAACGTGGGCTCGTTATTCTGTTAGACTCCCACTGGCCCAAGCGCTGCGGGAACGTAGCAAATACCAATCCCCTTCTCCAGCCCACTGGACGCCCACAGGAAAAACACTGTGGACGCACCTGTGAACCTGAAAAGAGGGTGGTGATATCGAAGAGACACCAAGTCTCCCACCCTTGTAGGTTTACAGGACTCAGCTCCCTCGGTCCTTACGCTTCTGCACCTGTGGTACAAAAATAGGGGAACACAATACCATTCAGATACACTGTGCCCTAATCTGACCAACCTCCAATGATCATACCCCAACCACCACACAACCCTCCTCACCTGTGGCTTGGGCAGGCTTTGCTTCGTGAGGACGTTCTTCACAATACCAGAAGGAAGGAGTATTCTGGTGTCTGCTCTTGTACAATTGCAGATATAAGGAGGGAGCGAAATGGCTTATGTCCTTTAACCAAAAAATAATATAAGCGGGGAAAAAGGTAGGCTGGGGTTTGCAGCTAATACCAAAAAAACCCCGTCTAAAACAAACGTGGTAACTCGAAGGGGTAATATACAAAGAACCTTCGTGAGCGCTAAACATCCAGCGCGAATGCAAAACACCTCCGCCGCGGAGTGACCCAAAACGTCACTTCCGCAAACAACAATGCGGAGCGTCACTCGGCAACCGCTAGCTAACGCGCCCGTTAGCAACAAGCTGAACGCACAATGTATACTGCAGACAATAGCGCAGGAGTGAACGGGAGCCCCCGAACACTCGACAACTGGAACACAGGGAATTTACAAAAAGGGGGAACACTAAAAGGAAAGGGATACCGGGACACCGCTACCTACACAGACGGGGATGGAAAAAACGGGAAAGGGGCCAAAACGTAGCAGGAAGACACACAAACCCTCTCACAAGCCCGTGAGAGGAATAAAACAGCTTCAAAGGAGTAGATAAGACGATGAGGAGGCTCAGCTCTCTGCTTCTCTGCAACAACCAACAACCAGGGAGGGAATCCAAACACTGGCAATAACGAGCAATGAGCTAAAGGTAGGACTGATTTTTATCTACCTTTTTCTGGTCATGTGATGGCAGGGCATGGTCACAGAGGTAGGACTAGCTCGATTCCTAACACCCTGCCACACTTATGGCTGCCAAAAGTGGTACAATAGGGGGTGGTGATGGACGGAGCATCTGAATCAATCAAACACTCACACCCGGTCAAAAGATCTGGGTTTAATCCATCACCGTTCTTTAGCCCACTCTGCCACCCCAGTTATGACATGGCTATATGCAAATCAGTCTGACCCTGTGCCTCATGGGAACAGTCCTGCCCGAACTACTAAGCCAGGTCTTCCCTGGACTGGAAACAAGCTTCCTAGGACCGGTTTCTGGCATTCCAGCCGTCTTCAGCCGAGCTTGTTTGAATCCAGTGGCAAAGACAGCAAGGGACTCACGTCTGAGCATACCCTGCCACACTTATGGCGGCCAAAAGCAGTACAAAAGAAGGTGGTGATGGAGGGAGCATCTGAATCAATCAAACACTCAAACCCAGTCAATAGATCTAGGTTTAATCCATCCCCGTTCTTTAGCCACTCTGCCACCGCAGTTCAGACATGGCTATATGCAAATCAGTCTGACCCTGTGCCTCATGGGAACAGTCCAGCCCGAACTGCCAAGCCATGTCTTCCCTGGACTGGAAACAAGCTTCCGAGGACCGTTTCTGGCATTCCAGCAGTCTTCAGCCCGGCTTGCTTGAATCCAGTAGCAAAGACAGCAAGGGACTCACGTCTGAGCATACCCTACCACACTTATGGCGGCCAAAAGCGGTACAAAAGGGGGTGGTGATGGACGGAACATCTGAATCAATCAAACCCTCACACCCAGTCAAAAGATCTGGGTTTCATCCATCACCGTTCTTTAGCCCACTCTGCCACCCCAGTTCAGACATGGCTATGTGCAAATCAGTCTGACCCTGTACCTCATGGGAACAGTTCAGCCCGAACTGCCAAGCCATGTCTTCCCTGGACCACAAACAAGCTTCAGAGGACCAGTTTCTGGCATTCCAGCCGTCTTCAGCCCGGCTTGCTTGAATCCAGTGGCAAAGTGAGAAAGGGACTCACATCTGAGCATACCCTGCCACACTTATGGCGGCCAAAAGTGGTACAAAAGGGGGTGGTGAATGACGGAGCATCTGAATCAATCAAACAGTCACACACGGTCAAAAGATCTGGATTTAATCCATCACCGTTCTTTAGCCCAGTCTGCCACCCCAGTTCAGACATGGCTATATGCAAATCAGTCTGACCCTGTGCCTCATTGGAACAGTCCTGCCAAAACTACTAAGCCAGGTCTTCCCTGGACTGAAGACAAACTTCCGAGGACCGGTTTCTGGCATTCCAGCCGTCTTCAGCCCAGCTTGCTTAAATCCAGTGGCAAAGTGATCAAGGAACTCACGTCTGAGCATACCCTGCCACACTTTTGGCGGCCAAAAGCGGTACAAAAGGGGATGGTGATGGACGGAACATCTGAATCAATCAAACACTCACTCTCAGTCAAAAGATATGGGTTTAATCCATCACCGTTCTTTAGCCCACTCTGCCTCCCCAGTTCAGACATGGCTATATGCAAATCAGTCTGACCCTGTGCCTCATGGGAACAGTCCAGCCCGAACTGCCAAGCCATGTCTTCCCTGGACCGGAAACAAGCTTCCGAGGACCGGTTTCTGGCATTCTAGCCGTCTTCAGCCTGGCTTGCTGGAATCCAGTGGCAAAGTGAGCAAGGGACTCACGTCTGAGCATACACTGCCATACGTATGGCGGCCAAAAGCGGTACAAAAGATGGTGGTGATGGACGGAGCATCTGAATCAATGAAACACTCACACCCAGTCAAAAGATCTGGGTTTAATCCATCACGTTTCTTTAGCCCACTCTGCCACCCCAGTTCAGACATGGCTATATGCAAATCAGTCTGACCCTGTGCCTCATGGGAACAGTCCTGCCCGAATTACCAAGCCAGGTCTTCCCTGGACTGTAAACAAGCTTCCGAGGACAAGTTTCTGGCATTACAGCCGTCTTCAGCCCGGCTTGCTTATACCAGTGGCAAAGTGAGCAAGGGACTCACATCTGAGCATACCCTGCCAAACTTATGGCGGCCAAAAGCGGTACAAAAGGGGGTGGTGATGGAGGGAGCATCTGAATCAATCAAACACTCAAACCCAGTCAATAGATCTAGGTTTAATCCATCACCGTTCTTTAGCCACTCTGCCACCGCAGTTCAGACATGGCTATATGCAAATCAGTCTGACCCTGTGCCTCATGGGAACAGTCCAGCCCGAACTGCCAAGCCATGTCTTCCCTGGACCGGAAACAAGCTTCCGAGGACCCGTTTCTGGCATTCCAGCCATCTTCAGCCCGGCTTGCTTGAATCCAGTGGCAAAGGGAGCAAGGGACTCACTCTGAGCATACCCTGCCACACTTATGGTTGCCAAAAGTGGTACAATAGGGAGTGGTGATGGACGGAGCATCTGAATCAATCAAACACTCACATCCGGTCAAAAGATCTGGGTTTAATCCATCACCGTTCCTTAGCCCACTCTGCCACCCCAGTTCAGACATGGCTATATGCAAATCAGTCTGACCCTGTGCCTCATGGGAACAGTCCTGCCCGAACTACTAAGCCAGGTCTTCCTCAGACTGGAAACAAGATTTCTGAGGACCAGTTTCTGGCATTCCAGCCGTCTTCAGACCAGCTTGCTTGAATCCAGTGGCAAACTGAGCAAGGGACTCACGTCTGAGCATACCCTGCCACACTTTTGGCGGCCAAAAGCGGTACAAAAGGGGGTGGTGATGGACGGAACATCTGAATCAATCAAACACTCACACCCAGTCAAAAGATCTGGGTTTAATCCATCACCGTTCTTTAGCCCACTCTGCCTCCCCAGTTCAGACATGGCTATATGCAAATCAGTCTGACCCTGTGCCTCATGGGAACAGTCCAGCCCGAACTGCCAAGCCATGTCTTCCCTGGACCGGAAACAAGCTTCCGAGGACCGGTTTCTGTCATTCTAGCCGTCTTCAGCCTGGCTTGCTTGAATCCAGTGGCAAAGTGAGCAAGGGACTCACGTCTGAGCATACCCTGCCACACTTATGGCGGCCAAAAGTGGTACAAAAGGGGGTGGTGATGGACAGAGCATCTGAATCAATCAAACACTCACACCCAGTCAAAAGATCTGGGTTTAATCCATCACCGTTCTGTAGCCCACTCTGCCACCCCAGTTCAGACATTGCTATATGCAAATCAGTCTGACCCTGCGCCTCATGGGAACAGTCCTGCCCGAACTACCAAGCCAGGTCTTCCCTGGACTGGAAACAAGCTTCCGAGGACTGGTTTCTGGCATTCCAGCAGTCTTCAGCCCTGCTTGCTTGAATCCAGTGGCAAAGTGAGCAAGGGACTCACGTCTGAGCATACCCTACCACACTTATGGCGGCCAAAAGCGGTACAAAAGGGGGTGGTGATGGACGGAGCATCTGAATCAATCAAACCCTCACACCCAGTCAAAAGATCTGGGTTTCATCCATCACCGTTCTTTAGCCCACTCTGCCACCCCAGTTCAGACATGGCTATGTGCAAATCAGTCTGACCCTGTACCTCATGGGAACAGTTCAGCCCGAACTGCCAAGCCATGTCTTCCCTGGACCAGAAACAAGCTTCAGAGGACCGGTTTCTGGCATTCCAGCCGTCTTCAGCCCGGCTTGCTTGAATCCAGTGGCAAAGTGAGAAAGGGACTCACGTCTGAGCATACCCTGCCACACTTATGGCGGCCTAAAGCGGTACAAAAGGGGGTGGTGATGGACGGAGCATCTGAATCAATCAAACACTCAAACCCAGTCAAAAGTTCTGGGTTTAATCCTTCACCGTTCTTTAGCCCACTCTGCCACCCCAGTTCAGGCATGGCTATATGCAAATCAGTCTGAACCTGTGCCTCATGGGAACAGTCTAGCTCGAACTGCCAAGCCATGTCTTCCCTAGACGGGAAACAAGCTTCCGAGGACCGGTTTCTGGCAATCCAGCCATCTTCAGCCCAGCTTGCTTGAATCCAGTGGCAAAGTGAGCAAGGGACTCACGTCTGAGCATACCCTGCCACACTTTTGGCGGCCAAAAGCGGTACAAAAGGGGGTGGTGATGGACGGAACATCTGAATCAATCAAACACTCACACCCAGTCAAAAGATCTGGGTTTAATCCATCACCGTTCTTTAGCCCACTCTGCCTCCCCAGTTCAGACATGGCTATATGCCAATCAGTCTGACCCTGTGCCTTATGGGAACAGTCCAGCCCGAACTGCCAAGCCATGTCTTCCCTGGACCGGAAACAAGCTTCTGAGGACCGGTTTCTGGCATTCTAGCCGTCTTCAGCCTGGCTTGCTTGAATCCAGTGGCAAAGTGAGCAAGGAACTCACGTCTGAGCATACCCTGCCACACTTATGGCGGCCAAAAGCAGCACAAAAGGGTGTGGTGATGGAGGGAGCATCTGAATCAATCAAACACTCAAACCCAGTCAATAGATCTAGGTTTAATCCATCACCGTTCTTTAGCCACTCTGCCACCGCAGTTCAGACATGGCTATATGCAAATCAGTCTCACCCTGTGCCTCATGGAAACAGTCCATCCCGAACTGCCAAGCCATGTGTTCCCTGGACCGGAAACAAGCTTCCGAGGACCGGTTTTTGGCATTCCAGCCATCTTCAGCCCGGCTTGCTTGAATCCAGTGGCAAAGTGAGCAATGGACTCACGTCTGAGCATACCCTGCCACACTTATGGCTGCCAAAAGTGGTACAATAGGGGGTGGTGATGGACGGAGCATCTGAATCAATCAAACACTCACACCCGGTCAAAAGATCTGGGTTTAATCCATCACCGTTCTTTAGCCCACTCTGCCACCCCAGTTCAGACATGGCTATATGCAAATCAGTCTGACCCTGTGCCTCATGGGAACAGTCCTGCCCGAACTACTAAGCCAGGTCTTCCCTGGACTGGAAACAAGCTTCCTAGGACCGGTTTCTGGCATTCCAGCCGTCTTCAGCCGAGCTTGTTTGAATCCAGTGGCAAATTGAGCAAGGGACTCACGTCTGAGCATACCCTGCCACACTTATGGCGGCCAAAAGCAGTACAAAAGAGGGTGGTGATGGAGGGAGCATCTGAATCAATCAAACACTCAAACCCAGTCAATTTATCTAGGTTTAATCCATCCCCGTTCTTTAGCCACTCTGCCAGCGCAGTTCAGACATGGCTATATGCAAATCAGTCTGACCCTGTGCCTCATGGGAACAGTCCAGCCCGAACTGCCAAGCCATGTCTTCCCTGGACCGGAAACAAGCTTCCGAGGACCGGTTTCTGTCATTCTAGCCGTCTTCAGCCTGGCTTGCTTGAATCCAAAGGCAAAGTGAGCAAGGGACCCACGTCTGAGCATACCCTGCCACACTTATGGCGGCCAAAAGTGGTACAAAAGGGGGTGGTGATGGACAGAGCATCTGAATCAATCAAACACTCACACCCAGTCAAAAGATCTGGGTTTAATCCATCACCGTTCTGTAGCCCACTCTGCCACCCCAGTTCAGACATTGCTATATGCAAATCAGTCTGACCCTGCGCCTCATGGGAACAATCCTGCCCGAACTACCAAGCCAGGTCTTCCCTGGACTGGAAACAAGCTTCCGAGGACCGGTTTCTGGCATTCCAGCAGTCTTCAGCCCGGCTTGCTTGAATCCAGTGGCAAAGTGAGCAAGGGACTCACGTCTGAGCATACCCTACCACACTTATGGCGGCCAAAAGTGGTACAATAGGGAGTGGTGATGGACGGAGCATCTGAATCAATCAAACACTCACATCCGGTCAAAAGATCTGGGTTTAATCCATCACCGTTCCTTAGCCCACTCTGCCACCCCAGTTCAGACATGGCTATATGCAAATCAGTCTGACCCTGTGCCTCATGGGAACAGTCCTGCCCGAACTACTAAGCCAGGTCTTCCTCAGACTGGAAACAAGATTTCCGAGGACCAGTTTCTGGCATTCCAGCCGTCTTCAGCCCAGCTTGCTTGAATCCAGTGGCAAACTGAGCAAGGGACTCACGTCTGAGCATACCCTGCCACACTTTTGCCGGCCAAAAGCGGTACAAAAGGGGGTGGTGATGGACGGAACATCTGAATCAATCAAACACTCACACCCAGTCAAAAGATCTGGGTTTAATCCATCACCGTTCTTTAGCCCACTCTGCCTCCCCAGTTCAGACATGGCTATATGCAAATCAGTCTGACCCTGTGCCTCATGGGAACAGTCCAGCCCGAACTGCCAAGCCATGTCTTCCCTGGACCGGAAACAAGCTTCCGAGGACCGGTTTCTGTCATTCTAGCCGTCTTCAGCCTGGCTTGCTTGAATCCAGTGGCAAAGTGAGCAAGGGACTCACGTCTGAGCATACCCTGCCACACTTATGGCGGCCAAAAGTGGAACAAAAGGGGGTGGTGATGGACAGAGCATCTGAATCAATCAAACACTCACACCCAGTCAAAAGATCTGGGTTTAATCCATCACCGTTCTGTAGCCCACTCTGCCACCCCAGTTCAGACATTGCTATATGCAAATCAGTCTGACCCTGCGCCTCATGGGAACAGTCCTGCCCGAACTACCAAGCCAGGTCTTCCCTGGACTGGAAACAAGCTTCCGAGGACTGGTTTCTGGCATTCCAGCAGTCTTCAGCCCTGCTTGCTTGAATCCAGTGGCAAAGTGAGCAAGGGACTCACGTCTGAGCATACCCTACCACACTTATGGCGGCCAAAAGCGGTACAAAAGGGGGTGGTGATGGACGGAGCATCTGAATCAATCAAACCCTCACACCCAGTCAAAAGATCTGGGTTTCATCCATCACCGTTCTTTAGCCCACTCTGCCACCCCAGTTCAGACATGGCTATGTGCAAATCAGTCTGACCCTGTACCTCATGGGAACAGTTCAGCCCGAACTGCCAAGCCATGTCTTCCCTGGACCAGAAACAAGCTTCAGAGGACCGGTTTCTGGCATTCCAGCCGTCTTCAGCCCGGCTTGCTTGAATCCAGTGGCAAAGTGAGAAAGGGACTCACGTCTGAGCATACCCTGCCACACTTATGGCGGCCTAAAGCGGTACAAAAGGGGGTGGTGATGGACGGAGCATCTGAATCAATCAAACACTCAAACCCAGTCAAAAATTCTGGGTTTAATCCTTCACCGTTCTTTAGCCCACTCTGCCACCCCAGTTCAGGCATGGCTATATGCAAATCAGTCTGAACCTGTGCCTCATGGGAACAGTCTAGCTCGAACTGCCAAGCCATGTCTTCCCTAGACCGGAAACAAGCTTCCGAGGACCGGTTTCTGGCAATCCAGCCATCTTCAGCCCAGCTTGCTTGAATCCAGTGGCAAAGTGAGCAAGGGACTCACGTCTGAGCATACCCTGACACACTTTTGGCGGCCAAAAGCGGTACAAAAGGGGGTGGTGATGGACGGAACATCTGAATCAATCAAACACTCACACCCAGTCAAAAGATCTGGGTTTAATCCATCACCGTTCTTTAGCCCACTCTACCTCCCCAGTTCAGACATGGCTATTTGCCAATCAGTCTGACCCTGTGCCTTATGGGAACAGTCCAGCCCGAACTACCAAGCCAGGTCTTCCCTGGACTGGAAACAAGCTTCCGAGGACCGGTTTCTGGCATTCCAGCAGTCTTCAGCCCGGCTTGCTTGAATCCAGTGGCAAAGTGAGCAAGGGACTCACGTCTGAGCATACCCTACCACACTTATGGCGGCCAAAAGTGGTACAAAAGGGGGTGGTGATGGACGGAGCATCTGAATCAATCAAACCCTCACACCCAGTCAAAAGATCTGGGTTTCATCCATCACCGTTCTTTAGCCCACTCTGTCACCCCAGTTCAGACATGGATATGTGCAAATCAGTCTGACCCTGTACCTCATGGGAACAGTTCAGCCCGAACTGCCAAGCCATGTCTTCCCTGGACCAGAAACAAGCTTCAGAGGACCGGTTTCTGGCATTCCAGCCGTCTTCAGCCCGGCTTGCTTGAATCCAGTGGCAAAGTGAGAAAGGGACTCACGTCTGAGCATACCCTGCCACACTTATGGCGGCCTAAAGCGGTACAAAAGGGGGTGGTGATGGACGGAGCATCTGAATCAATCAAACACTCAAACCCAGTCAAAAGTTCTGGGTTTAATCCTTCACCGTTCTTTAGCCCACTCTGCCACCCCAGTTCAGGCATGGCTATATGCAAATCAGTCTGAACCTGTGCCTCATGGGAACAGTCTAGCTCGAACTGCCAAGCCATGTCTTCCCTAGACCGGAAACAAGCTTCAGAGGACCGGTTTCTGGCAATCCAGCCATCTTCAGCCCAGCTTGCTTGAATCCAGTGGCAAAGTGAGCAAGGGACTCACGTCTGAGCATACCCTGACACACTTTTGGCGGCCAAAAGCGGTACAAAAGGGGGTGGTGATGGACGGAACATCTGAATCAATCAAACACTCACACCCAGTCAAAAGATCTGGGTTTAATCCATCACCGTTCTTTAGCCCACTCGACCTCCCCAGTTCAGACATGGCTATTTGCCAATCAGTCTGACCCTGTGCCTTATGGGAACAGTCCAGCCCGAACTGCCAAGCCATGTCTTCCCTGGACCGGAAACAAGCTTCTGAGGACCGGTTTCTGGCATTCTAGCCGTCTTCAGCCTGGCTTGCTTGAATCCAGTGGCAAAGTGAGCAAGGAACTCACGTCTGAGCATACCCTACCACACTTATGGCGGCCAAAAGCGGTACAAAAGGGGGTGGTGATGGACGGAGCATCTGAATCAATCAAACCCTCACACCCAGTCAAAAGATCTGGGTTTCATCCATCACCGTTCTTTAGCCCACTCTGCCACCCCAGTTCAGACATGGCTATGTGCAAATCAGTCTGACCCTGTACCTCATGGGAACAGTTCAGCCCGAACTGCCAAGCCATGTCTTCCCTGGACCAGAAACAAGCTTCAGAGGACCGGTTTCTGGCATTCCAGCCGTCTTCAGCCCGGCTTGCTTGAATCCAGTGGCAAAGTGAGAAAGGGACTCACGTCTGAGCATACCCTGCCACACTTATGGCGGCCTAAAGCGGTACAAAAGGGGGTGGTGATGGACGGAGCATCTGCATCAATCAAACACTCAAACCCAGTCAAAAGTTCTGGGTTTAATCCTTCACCGTTCTTTAGCCCACTCTGCCACCCCAGTTCAGGCATGGCTATATGCAAATCAGTCTGAACCTGTGCCTCATGGGAACAGTCTAGCTCGAACTGCCAAGCCATGTCTTCCCTATACCGGAAACAAGCTTCCGAGGACCGGTTTCTGGCAATCCAGCCATCTTCAGCCCAGCTTGCTTGAATCCAGTGGCAAAGTGAGCAAGGGACTCACGTCTGAGCATACCATGCCACACTTTTGGCGGCCAAAAGCGGTACAAAAGGGGGTGGTGATGGACGGAACATCTGAATCAATCAAACACTCACACCCAGTCAAAAGATCTGGGTTTAATCCATCACCGTTCTTTAGCCCACTCTGCCTCCCCAGTTCAGACATGGCTATATGCCAATCAGTCTGACCCTGTGCCTTATGGCAACAGTCCAGCCCGAACTGCCAAGCCATGTCTTCCCTGGACCGGAAACAAGCTTCTGAGGACCGGTTTCTGGCATTCTAGCCGTCTTCAGCCTGGCTTGCTTGAATCCAGTGGCAAAGTGAGCAAGGAACTCACGTCTGAGCATACCCTGCCACACTTATGGCGGCCAAAAGCAGCACAAAAGGGTGTGGTGATGGAGGGAGCATCTGAATCAATCAAACACTCAAACCCAGTCAATAGATCTAGGTTTAATCCATCACCGTTCTTTAGCCACTCTGCCACCGCAGTTCAGACATGGCTATATGCAAATCAGTCTCACCCTGTGCCTCATGGAAACAGTCCATCCCGAACTGCCAAGCCATGTGTTCCCTGGACCCGAAACAAGCTTCCGAGGACCGGTTTTTGGCATTCCAGCCATCTTCAGCCCGGCTTGCTTGAATCCAGTGGCAAAGTGAGCAATGGACTCACGTCTGAGCATACCCTGCCACACTTATGGCTGCCAAAAGTGGTACAATAGGGGGTGGTGATGGACGGAGCATCTGAATCAATCAAACACTCACACCCGGTCAAAAGATCTGGGTTTAATCCATCACCGTTCTTTAGCCCACTCTGCCACCCCAGTTCAGACATGGCTATATGCAAATCAGTCTGACCCTGTGCCTCATGGGAACAGTCCTGCCCGAACTACTAAGCCAGGTCTTCCCTGGACTGGAAACAAGCTTCCTAGGACCGGTTTCTGGCATTCCAGCCGTCTTCAGCCGAGCTTGTTTGAATCCAGTGGCAAAGTGAGCAAGGGACTCACGTCTGAGCATACCCTGCCACACTTATGGCGGCCAAAAGCAGTACAAAAGAGGGTGGTGATGGAGGGAGCATCTGAATCAATCAAACACTCAAATCCAGTCAATAGATCTAGGTTTAATCCATCCCCGTTCTTTAGCCACTCTGCCACCGCAGTTCAGACATGGCTATATGCAAATCAGTCTGACCCTGTGCCTCATGGGAACAGTCCAGCCCGAACTGCCAAGCCATGTCTTCCCTCGACCGGAAACAAGCTTCCGAGGACCGGTTTCTGTCATTCTAGCCGTCTTCAGCCTGGCTTGCTTGAATCCAGTGGCAAAGTGAGCAAGGGACTCACGTCTGAGCATACCCTGCCACACTTATGGCGGCCAAAAGTGGTACAAAAGGGGGTGGTGATGGACAGAGCATCTGAATCAATCAAACACTCACACCCAGTCAAAAGATCTGGGTTTAATCCATCACCGTTCTGTCGCCCACTCAGCCACCCCAGTTCAGACATTGCTATATGCAAATCAGTCTGACCCTGCGCCTCATGGGAACAATCCTGCCCGAACTACCAAGCCAGGTCTTCCCTGGACTGGAAACAAGCTTCCGAGGACCGGTTTCTGGCATTCCAGCAGTCTTCAGCCCGGCTTGCTTGAATCCAGTGGCAAAGTGAGCAAGGGACTCACGTCTGAGCATACCCTACCACACTTATGGCGGCCAAAAGTGGTACAATAGGGAGTGGTGATGGACGGAGCATCTGAATCAATCAAACACTCACATCCGGTCAAAAGATCTGGGTTTAATCCATCACCGTTCCTTAGCCCACTCTGCCACCCCAGTTCAGACATGGCTATATGCAAATCAGTCTGACCCTGTGCCTCATGGGAACAGTCCTGCCCGAACTACTAAGCCAGGTCTTCCCTGGACTGGAAACAAATTCCGACGACAAGTTCCTGGCATTCCAGCCATCTTCAGCCCGGCTTGCTTGAATCCAGTGGCAAAGTGAGCAATGGACTCACGTCTGAGCATACCCTGCCACACTTATGGCTGCCAAAAGTGGTACAATAGGGGGTGTTGATGGACGGAGCATCTGAATCAATCAAACACTCACACCCGGTCAAAAGATCTGGGTTTAATCCATCACCGTTCTTTAGCCCACTCTGCCACCCCAGTTCAGACATGGCTATATGCAAATCAGTCTGACCCTGTGCCTCATGGGAACAGTCCTGCCCGAACTACTAAGCCAGGTCTTCCCTGGACTGGAAACAAGCTTCCTAGGGCCAGTTTCTGGCATTCCAGCCGTCTTCAGCCGAGCTTGTTTGAATCCAGTGGCAAAGTGAGCAAAGGACTCATGTCTGAGCATACCCTGCCACACTTTTAGCGGCCAAAAGCGGTACAAAAGGGGGTGGTGATGGACGGAACATCTGAATCAATCAAACACTCACACCCAGTCAAAAGATCTGGGTTTAATCCATCACCGTTCTTTAGCCCACTCTGCCTCCCCAGTTCAGACATGGCTATATGCAAATCAGTCTGACCCTGTGCCTCATGGGAACAGTCCAGCCCGAACTGCCAAGCCATGTCTTCCCTGGACCGGAAACAAGCTTCCGAGGACCGGTTTCTGGCATTCTAGCCGTTTTCAGCCTGGCTTGCTTGAATCCAGTGGCAAAGTGAGCAAGGGACTCACGTCTGAGCATACCCTGCCACACTTATGGCGGCCAAAAGCGGTACAAAAGATGGTGGTGATGGACGGAGCATCTGAATCAATCAAACACTCACACCCAGTCAAAAGATCTGGGTTTAATCCATCACCTTTCTTTAGCCCACTCTGCCACCCCAGTTCAGACATGGCTATATGCAAATCAGTCTGACCCTGTGCCTCATGGGAACAGTCCTGCCCGAACTACCAATGCCAGGTCTTCCCTGGACTGGAAACAAATTCCGACGACAAGTTCCTGGCATTCCAGCCGTCTTCAGCCCGGCTTGCTTGAATCCAGTGGCAAAGTGAGCAAGGGACTCACATCTGAGCATACCCTGCCACACTTATGGTGGCCAAAAGCGGTACAAAAGGGGGTGGTGATGGACGGAGCATCTGAATCAATCAAACACTCACACCAAGTGAAATGATCTGGGTTTAATCAATCGCCGTTCTTTAGCCCACTCTGCTACCCCAGTTCAGACATGGCTATATGCAAATCAGTCTGACCCTGTGCCTCATGGGAACAGTCCAGCCCGAACTGCCAAGCCATGTCTTCCCTGGACCGGAAACAAGCTTCCGAGGACCCGTTTCTGGAATTCCAGCCATATTCAGCCCGGCTTGCTTGAATCCAGTGGCAAAGTGAGCAAGGGACTCACGTCTGAGCATACCCTGCCACACTTATGGCGGCCAAAAGCGGTACAAAAGGGGGTGGTGATGGATGGAGCATCTGAATCAATCAAACCCTCACACCCAGTCAAAATATCTGGGTTTAATCCATCACCGTTCTTTAGCCCACTCTGCCACCCCAGTTCAGACATGGCTATGTGCAAATCAGTCTGACCCTGTACCTCATGGGAACAGTTCAGCCCGAACTGCCAAGCCATGTCTTCCCTGGACCAGAAACAAGCTTCAGAGGACCGGTTTCTGGCATTCCAGCCGTCTTCAGCCCGGCTTGCTTGAATCCAGTGGCAAAGTGAGCAAGGGACTCACGTCTGAGCATACCCTGCCACACTTATGGCGGCCAAAAGCGGTACAAAAGGAGGTGGTGATAAACGGAGCATCTGAATCAATCAAACACTCACACGCAGTCAAAAGATCTGGGTTTAATCCATCACCTATCTTTAGCCAACTCTGCCACCCCAGCTCAGACATGGCTATATGCAAATCAGTCTGGCCCTGTGCCTCATGGGAACAGTCCAGCGCGAACTGCCAAGCCATGTCTTCCCTGGACCGGAAACAAGCTTCCGAGGACCGGTTTCTGGCATTCTAGCCGTCTTCAGCCCAGCTTGCTTGAATCCAGTGGCAAAGTGAGCAAGGGACTCACGTCTGAGCATACCCTGCCACACTTTTGGCGGCCAAAAGCGGTACAAAAGGGGGTGGTGATGGAGGGAGCATTTGAATCAATCAAACACTCAAACCCAGTCAATAGATCTAGGTTTAATCCATCACCGTTCTTTAGCCACTCTGCCACAGCAGTTCAGACATGGCTATATGCAAATCAGTCTGACCCTGTGCCTCATGGGAACAGTCCAGCCCGATCTGCCAAGCCATGTCTTCCCTGGACCGGAAACAAGCTTCCGAGGACCGGTTTCTGGCATTCCAGCCATATTCAGCCCGGCTTGCTTGAATCCAGTGGCAAAGTGAGCAATGGGCTCACGTCTGAGCAGACCCTGCCACACTTATGGCTGCCAAAAGTGGTACAATAGGGGGTGGTGATGGACGGAGCATCTGAATCAATCAAACACTCACATCCGGTCAAAAGATCTGGGTTTAATCCATCACCGTTCTTTAGCCCACTCTGCCACCCCAGTTCAGACATGGCTATATGCAAATCAGTCTGACCCTGTGCCTCATGGGAACAGTCCTGCCCGAACTACTAAGCCAGGTCTTTCTCGGACTGGAAACAAGCTTCCGAGGACCGGTTTCTGGCATTCCAGCCGTCTTCAGCCCAGCTTGCTTGAATCCAGTGGCAAAGTGAGCAAGGGACTCACGTCTGAGCATACCCTGCCACACTTTTGGCGGCCAAAAGCAGTACAAAAGGGGCTGGTGATGGACGGAACATCTGAATCAATCAAACACTCACACCCAGTGAAAAGATCTGGGTTTAATCCATCACCGTTCTTTAGCCCACTCTGCCTCCCCAGTTCAGACATGGCTATATGCAAATCAGTCTGACCCTGTGCCTCATGGGAACAGTCCAGCCCGAACTGCCAAGCCATGTCTTCCCTGGACCGGAAACAAGCTTCCGAGGACCGGTTTCTGTCATTCTAGCCGTCTTCAGCCTGGCTTGCTTGAATCCAGTGGCAAAGTGAGCAAGGGACTCACGTCTGAGCTTACCCTGCCACACTTATGGCGGCCAAAAGCGGTACAAAAGGGGGTGGTGATGGACAGAGCATCTGAATCAATCAAACACTCACACCCAGTCAAAAGATCTGGGTTTAATCCATCACCGTTCTGTAGCCCACTCTGCCACCCCAGTTCAGACATGGCTATATGCAAATCAGTCTGACCCTGTGCCTCATGGGAACAGTCCTGCCAAACTACCAAGCCAGGTCTTCCCTGGACTGGAAACAAGCTTCCGAGGACCGCTTTCTGGCATTCCAGCAGTCTTCATCCCGGCTTGCTTGAATCCAGTGGCAAAGTGGGCAAGGGACTCACGTCTGAGCATACCCTGCCACACTTATGGCGGCCAAAAGCGGTACAAAAGGGGGTGGTGATGGACGGAGCATCTGAATCAATCAAACCCTCACACCCAGTCAAAAGATCTGGGTTTAATCCATCACCGTTCTTTAGCCCACTCTGCCACCCCAGTTCAGACATGGCTATGTGCAAATCAGTCTGAACTTGTACCTCATGGGAACAGTTCAGCCCGAACTGCCAAGCCATGTCTTCCCTGGCCCAGAAACAAGCTTCAGAGGACCGGTTTCTGGCATTCCAGCCGTCTTCAGCCCGGCTTGCTTGAATCTAGTGGCAAAGTGAGCAAGGGACTCACGTCTGAGCATACCCTGCCACACTTATGGCGGCCAAAAGCGGTACAAAAGGGGGTGGTGATGGACGGAGCATCTGAATCAATCAAACACTCAAACCCAGTCAAAAGTTCTGGGTTTAATCCTTCACCGTTCTTTAGCCCACTCTGCCACCCCAGTTCAGGCATGGCTATATGCAAATCAGTCTGAACCTGTGCCTCATGGGAACAGTCCAGCCCGAACTGCCAAGCCATGTCTTCCCTAGACCGGAAACAAGCTTCTGAGGACCGGTTTCTGGCATTCCAGCCGTCTTCAGCCCAGCTTGCTTGAATCCAGTGGCAAAGTGAGCAAGGGACTCACGTCTGAGCATACCCTGCCACACTTTTGGCGGCCAAAAGCGGTACAAAAGGGGGTGGTGATGGACGGAACATCTGAATCAATCAAACACTCAAACCCAGTCAATAGATCTAGGTTTAATCCATCACCGTTCTTTAGCCACTCTGCCACCGCAGTTCAGACATGGCTATATGCAAATCAATCTGACCCTGTGCCTCATGGGAACAGTCCAGCCCGAACTGCCAAGCAATGTCTTCCCTGTACCGGAAACAAGCTTACGAGGACCGGTATCTGGCATTCCAGCCATCTTCAGCCCAGCTTGCTTGAATCCAGTGGCAAAGTGAGCAATGGTCTCACGTCTGAGCATACCCTGCCACACTTATGGCGGCCAAAAGCGGTACAAAAGATGATGGTGATGGACGGAGCATCTGAATCAATCAAACACTCACACCCAGTCAAAAGATCTGGGTTTAATCTATCACCTTTCTTTAGCCCACTCTGCCACCCCAGTTCAGACATGGCTATATGCAAATCAGTCTGACCCTGTGCCTCATGGGAACAGTCCTGCCCGAACTACCAAGCCAGGTCTTCCCTGGACTGGAAACAAGCTTCCGAGGACAAGTTTCTGGCATTCTAGCCGTCTTCAGCCCGGCTTGCTTGAATCCAGTGGCAAAGTGAGCAAGGGACTCACATCTGAGCATACCCTGCCACACTTATGGCGGCCAAAAGTGGTACAAAAGGGGGTGGTGAATGACGGAGCATCTGAATCAATCAAACACTCACACCCGGTCAAAAGATCTGGGTTTAATCCATCACCGTTCTTTAGCCCACTCTGCCACCCCAGTTCAGACATGGCTATATGCAAATCAGTCTGACCCTGTGCCTCATGGGAACAGTCCTGCCCGAACTACTAAGCCAGGTCTTCCCTGGACTGGAAACAAGCTTCCTAGGACCGGTTTCTGGCATTCCAGCCGTCTTCAGCCCAGCTTGCTTGAATTCAGTGGCAATGTGATCAAGGGACTCACGTCTGAGCATACCCTGCCACACTTTTGGCGGCCAAAAGCGGAACAAAAGGGGATGGTGATGGACAGAACATCTGAATCAATCAAACACTCACACTCAGTCAAAAGATATGGGTTTAATCCATCACCGTTCTTTAGCCCACTCTGCCTCCCCAGTTCAGACATGACTATATGCAAATCAGTCTGACCCTGTGCCTCATGGGAACAGTCCAGCCCGAACTGCCAAGCCATGTCTTCCCTGGACCGGAAACAAGCTTCCGAGGACCGGTTTCTGGCATTCTAGCCGTCTTCAGCCTGGCTTGCTTGAATCCAGTGGCAAAGTGAGCAAGGGACTCACGTCTGAGCATACACTGCCATACGTATGGCGGCCAAAAGCGGTACAAAAGATGGTGGTGATGGACGGAGCATCTGAATCAATGAAACACTCACACCCAGTCAAAAGATCTGGGTTTAATCCATCACGTTTCTTTAGCCCACTCTGCCACCCCAGTTCAGACATGGCTATATGCAAATCAGTCTGACCCTGTGCCTCATGGGAACAGTCCTGCCCGAATTACCAAGCCAGGTCTTCCCTGGACTGTAAACAAGCTTCCGAGGACAAGTTTCTGGCATTACAGCCGTCTTCAGCCCGGCTTGCTTATACCAGTGGCAAAGTGAGCAAGGGACTCACATCTGAGCATACCCTGCCAAACTTATGGCGGCCAAAAGCGATACAAAAGGGGGTGGTGATGGAGGGAGCATCTGAATCAATCAAACACTCAAACCCAGTCAATAGATCTAGGTTTAATCCATCACCGTTCTTTAGCCACTCTGCCACCGCAGTTCAGACATGGCTATATGCAAATCAGTCTGACCCTGTGCCTCATGGGAACAGTCCAGCCCGAACTGCCAAGCCATGTCTTCCCTTGACCGGAAACAAGCTTCTGAGGACCCGTTTCTGGCATTCCAGCCATCTTCAGCCCGGCTTGCTTGAATCCAGTGGCAAAGGGAGCAATGGACTCACTCTGAGCATACCCTGCCACACTTATGGTTGCCAAAAGTGGTACAATAGGGGGTGGTGATGGACGGAGCATCTGAATCAATCAAACACTCACATCCGGTCAAAAGATCTGGGTTTAATCCATCACCGTTCTTTAGCCCACTCTGCCACCCCAGTTCAGACATGGCTATATGCAAATCAGTCTGACCCTGTGCCTCATGGGAACAGTCCTGCCCGAACTACTAAGCCAGGTCTTCCTCAGACTGGAAACAAGATTTCCGAGGACCAGTTTCTGGCATTCCAGCCGTCTTCAGCCCAGCTTGCTTGAATCCAGTGGCAAACTGAGCAAGGGACTCACGTCTGAGCATACCCTGCCACACTTTTGGCTGCCAAAAGCGGTACAAAAGGGGGTGGTGATGGACGGAACATCTGAATCAATCAAACACTCACACCCAGTCAAAAGATCTGGGTTTAATCCATCACCGTTCTTTAGCCCACTCTGCCTCCCCAGTTCAGACATGGCTATATGCAAATCAGTCTGACCCTGTGCCTCATGGGAACAGTCCAGCCCGAACTGCCAAGCCATGTCTTCCCTGGACCGGAAACAAGCTTCCGAGGACCGGTTTCTGTCATTCTAGCCGTCTTCAGCCTGGCTTGCTTGAATCCAGTGGCAAAGTGAGCAAGGGACTCACGTCGGAGCATACCCTGCCACCCTTATGGCGGCCAAAAGTGGTACAAAAGGGGGTGGTGATGGACAGAGCATCTGAATCAATCAAACACTCACACCCAGTCAAAAGACCTGGGTTTAATCCATCACCGTTCTGTAGCCCACTCTGCCACCCCAGTTCAGACATTGCTATATGCAAATCAGTCTGACCCTGCGCCTCATGGGAACAGTCCTGCCCGAACTGCCAAGCCAGGTCTTCCCTGGACTGGAAACAAGCTTCCGAGGACCGGTTTCTGGCAATCCAGCCTTCTTCAGCCCAGCTTGCTTGAATCCAGTGGCAAAGTGAGCAAGGGACTCACGTCTGAGCATACCCTGCCACACTTTTGGCAGCCAAAAGCGGTACAAAAGGGGGTGGTGATGGACGGAACATCTGAATCAATCAAACACTCACACCCAGTCAAAAGATCTGGGTTTAATCCATCACCGTTCTTTAGCCCACTCTGCCTCCCCAGTTCAGACATGGCTATATGCCAATCAGTCTGACCCTGTGCCTTATGGGAACAGTCCAGCCCGAACTGCCAAGCCATGTCTTCCCTGGACCGGAAACAAGCTTCTGAGGACCGGTTTCTGGCATTCTAGCCGTCTTCAGCCTGGCTTGCTTGAATCCAGTGGCAAAGTGAGCAAGGAACTCACGTCTGAGCATACCCTGCCACACTTATGGCGGCCAAAAGCAGCACAAAAGGGTGTGGTGATGGAGGGAGCATCTGAATCAATCAAACACTCAAACCCAGTCAATAGATCTAGGTTTAATCCATCACCGTTCTTTAGCCACTCTGCCACCGCAGTTCAGACATGGCTATATGCAAATCAGTCTCACCCTGTGCCTCATGGAAACAGTCCATCCCGAACTGCCAAGCCATGTTTTCCCTGGACCGGAAACAAGCTTCCGAGGACCGGTTTTTGGCATTCCAGCCATCTTCAGCCCGGCTTGCTTGAATCCAGTGGCAAAGTGAGCAATGGACTCACGTCTGAGCATACCCTGCCACACTTATGGCTGCCAAAAGTGGTACAATAGGGGGTGGTGATGGACGGAGCATCTGAATCAATCAAACACTCACACCCGGTCAAAAGATCTAGGTTTAATCCATCACCGTTCTTTAGCCCACTCTGCCACCCCAGTTCAGACATGGCTATATGCAAATCAGTCTGACCCTGTGCCTCATGGGAACAGTCCTGCCCGAACTACTAAGCCAGGTCTTCCCTGGACTGGAAACAAGCTTCCTAGGACCGGTTTCTGGCATTCCAGCCGTCTTCAGCCGAGCTTGTTTGAATCCAGTGGCAAAGTGAGCAAGGGACTCACGTCTGAGCATACCCTGCCACACTTTTGGCGGCCAAAAGCGGTACAAAAGGGGGTGGTGATGGACGGAACATCTGAATCAATCAAACACTCACACCCAGTCAAAAGATCTGGGTTTAATCCATCACCGTTCTTTAGCCCACTCTGCCTCCCCAGTTCAGACATGGCTATATGCAAATCAGTCTGACCATGTGCCTCATGGGAACAGTCCAGCCCGAACTGCCAAGCCATGTCTTCCCTGGACCGGAAACAAGCTTCCGAGGACCGGTTTTTGGCATTCTAGCCGTTTTCAGCCTGGCTTGCTTGAATCCAGTGGCAAAGTGAGCAAGGGACTCATGTCTGAGCATACCCTGCCACACTTATGGCGGCCAAAAGCGGTACAAAAGATGGTGGTGATGGACGGAGCATCTGAATCAATCAAACACTCACACCCAGTCAAAAGATCTGGGTTTAATCTATCACCTTTCTTTAGCCCACTCTGCCACCCCAGTTCAGACATGGCTATATGCAAATCAGTCTGACCCTGTGCCTCATGGGAACAGTCCTGCCCGAACTACCAAGCCAGGTCTTCCCTGGACTGGAAACAAATTCCGACGACAAGTTCCTGGCATTCCAGCCGTCTTCAGCCCGGCTTGCTTGAATCCAGTGGCAAAGTGAGCAAGGGACTCACATCTGAGCATACCCTGCCACACTTATGGTGGCCAAAAGCGGTACAAAAGGGGGTGGTGATGGACGGAGCATCTGAATCAATCAAACACTCACACCAAGTGAAAAGATCTGGGTTTAATCCATTGCCGTTCTTTAGCCCACTCTGCTACCCCAGTTCAGACATGGCTATATGCAAATCAGTCTGACCCTGTGCCTCATGGGAACAGTCCAGCCCGAACTGCCAAGCCATGTCTTCCCTGGGCCAGAAACAAGCTTCAGAGGACCGGTTTCTGGAATTCTAGCCATATTCAGCCCGGCTTGCTTGAATCCAGTGGCAAAGTGAGCAACGGGCTCACGTCTGAGCATACCCTGCCACACTTATGGTGGCCAAAAGCGGTACAAAAGGGGGTGGTGATGGACGGAGCATCTGAATCAATCAAACACTCAAATCCAGTCAAAAGTTCTGGGTTTAATCCATCACCGTTCTTTAGCCCACTCTGCCTCCCCAGTTCAGACATGGCTATATGCCAATCAGTCTGACCCTGTGCCTAATGGGAACAGTCCAGCCCGAACTGCCAAGCCATGTCTTCCCAGGACCGGAAACAAGCTTCTGAGGACCGGTTTCTGGCATTCTAGCCGTCTTCAGCCTGGCTTGCTTGAATCCAGTGGCAAAGTGAGCAAGGAACTCACGTCTGAGCATACCCTGCCACACTTATGGCGGCCAAAAGCAGTACAAAAGAGGGTGGTGATGGAGGGAGCATCTGAATCAATCAAACACTCAAACTCAGTCAATAGATCTAGGTTTAATCCATCACCGTTCGTTAGCCACTCTGCCACCGCAGTGCAGACATGGCTATATGCAAATCAGTCTGACCCTGTGCCTCATGGGAACAGTCCAGCCCGAACTGCCAAGCCATGTCTTCCCTGTACCGGAAACAAGCTTACGAGGACCGGTTTCTGGCATTCCAGCCATCTTCAGCCCAGCTTGCTTGAATCCAGTGGCAAAGTGAGCAATGGTCTCACGTCTGAGCATACCCTGCCACACTTATAGCGGCCAAAAGCGGTACAAAAGATGATGGTGATGGACGGAGCATCTGAATCAATCAAACACTCACACCCAGTCAAAAGATATGGGTTTAATCTATCACCTTTCTTTAGCCCACTCTGCCACCCCAGTTCAGACATGGCTATATGCAAATCAGTCTGACCCTGTGCCTCATGGGAACAGTCCTGCCCGAACTACCAAGCCAGGTCTTCCCTGGACTGGAAACAAGCTTCCGAGGACAAGTTTCTGGCATTCTAGCCGTCTTCAGCCTGGCTTGCTTGAAACCAGTGGCAAAGTGAGCAAGGGACTCACATCTGAGCATACCCTGCCACACTTATGGCGGCCAAAAGTGGTACAAAAGGGGGTGGTGAATGACGGAGCATCTGAATCAATCAAACACTCACACCCGGTCAAAAGATCTGGGTTTAATCCATCACCGTTCTTTAGCCCAGTCTGCCACCCCAGTTCAGACATGGCTATATGCAAATCAGTCTGACCCTGTGCCTCATTGGAACAGTCCTGCCAAAACTACTAAGCCAGGTCTTCCCTGGACTGAAAACAAGCTTCCGAGGACCGGTTTCTGGCATTCCAGCCATCTTCAGCCCAGCTTGCTTGAATCCAGTGGCAAAGTGATCAAGGGACTCACGTCTGAGCATACCCTGCCACACTTTTGGTGGCCAAAAGCGGTACAAAAGGGGATGGTGATGGACGGAACATCTGAATCAATCAAACACTCACACTCAGTCAAAAGATATGGGTTTAATCCATCCCCGTTCTTTAGCCCACTCTGCCTCCAAAGTTCAGACATGGCTATATGCAAATCAGTCTGACCCTGTGCCTCATGGGAACAGTCCAGCCCGAACTGCCAAGCCATGTCTTCCCTGGACCGGAAACAAGCTTCCGAGGACCGGTTTCTAGCATTCTAGCCGTCTTCAGCCTGGCTTGCTGGAATCCAGTGGCAAAGTGAGCAAGGGACTCACGTCTGAGCATACACTGCCATAAGTATGGCGGCCAAAAGCGGTACAAAAGATGGTGGTGATGGACGGAGCATCTGAATCAATGAAACACTCACACCCAGTCAAAAGATGTGGGTTTAATCCATCACGTTTCTTTAGCCCACTCTGCCACCCCAGTTCAGACATGGCTATATACAAATCAGTCTGACCCTGTGCCTCATGGGAACAGTCCTGCCCGAATTTCCAAGCCAGGTCTTCCCTGGACTGTAAACAAGCTTCCGAGGACAAGTTTCTGGCATTACAGCCGTCTTCAGCCCAGCTTGCTTATACCAGTGGCAAAGTGAGCAAGGGACTCACATCTGAGCATACCCTGCCAAACTTATGGCGGCAAAAAGCGGTACAAAATGGGGTGGTGATGGAGGGAGCATCTGAATCAATCAAACACTCAAACCCAGTCACTAGATCTAGGTTTAATCCATCACCGTTCTTTAGCCACTCTGCCACCGCAGTTCAGACATGGCTATATGCAAATCAGTCTGACCCTGTGCATCATGGGAACAGTCCAGCCCGAACTGCCAAGCCATGTCTTCCCTGGACCGGAAACAAGCTTCCCAGGACCCGTTTCTGGCATTCCAGCCATCTTCAGCCCGGCTTGCTTGAATCCAGTGGCAAAGGGAGCAATGGACTCACTCTGAGCATACCCTGCCACACTTATGGTTGCCAAAAGTGGTACAATAGGGGGTGGTGATGGACGGAGCATCTGAATCAATCAAACACTCACATCCGGTCAAAAGATCTGGGTTTAATCCATCACCGTTCTTTAGCCCACTCTGCCACCCCAGTTCAGACATGGCTATATGCAAATCAGTCTGACCCTGTGCCTCATGGGAACAGTCCTGCCCGAACTATTAAGCCAGGTCTTCCTCAGACTGGAAACAAGATTTCCGAGGACCAGTTTCTGGCATTCCAGCCGTCTTCAGCCCAGCTTGCTTGAATCCAGTGGCAAACTGAGCAAGGGACTCACGTCTGAGCATACCCTGCCACACTTTTGGCGGCCAAAAGCGGTACAAAAGGGGGTGGTGATGGACGGAACATCTGAATCAATCAAACACTCACACCCAGTCAAAAGATCTGGGTTTAATCCATCACCGTTCTTTAGCCCACTCTGCCTCCCCAGTTCAGACATGGCTATATGCAAATCAGTCTGACCCTGTGCCTCATGGGAACAGTCCTGCCCGAACTACTAAGCCAGGTCTTCCTCAGACTGGAAACAAGATTTCGGAGGACCAGTTTCTGGCATTCCAGCCGTCTTCAGCCCAGCTTGCTTGAATCCAGTGGCAAACTGAGCAAGGGACTCACGTCTGAGCATACCCTGCCACACTTTTGGTGGCCAAAAGCGGTACAAAAGGGGGTGGTGATGGACGGAACATCTGAATCAATCAAACACTCACACCCAGTCAAAAGATCTGGGTTTAATCCATCACCGTTCTTTAGCCCACTCTGCCTCCCCAGTTCAGACATGGCTATATGCAAATCAGTCTGACCCTGTGCCTCATGGGAACAGTCCTGCCTAAACTACCAAGCCAGGTCTTCCCTGGACTGGAAACAAGCTTCCGAGGACCGGTTTCTGGCATTCCAGCAGTCTTCAGCCCGGCTTGCTTGAATCCAGTGGCAAAGTGAGCAAGGGACTCACGTCTGAGCATACCCTACCACACTTATGGCGGCCAAAAGCGGTACAAAAGGGGGTGGTGATGGACGGAGCATCTGAATCAATCAAACCCTCACACCCAGTCAAAAGATCTGGGTTTCATCCATCACCGTTCTTTAGCCCACTCTGCCACCCCAGTTCAGACATTGCTATGTGCAAATCAGTCTGACCCTGTACCTCATGGGAACAGTTCAGCCCGAACTGCCAAGCCATGTCTTCCCTGGACCAGAAACAAGCTTCAGAGGACCGGTTTCTGGCATTCCAGCCGTCTTCAGCCCGGCTTGCTTGAATCCAGTGGCAAAGTGAGAAAGGGACTCACGTCTGAGCATACCCTGCCACACTTATGGCGGCCTAAAGCGGTACAAAAGGGGGTGGTGATGGAGGGAGCATCTGAATCAATCAAACACTCAAACCCAGTCAAAAGTTCTAGGTTTAATCCTTCACCGTTCTTTAGCCCACTCTGCCACCCCAGTTCAGGCATGGCTACATGCTAATCAGTCTTAACCTGTGCCTCATGGGAACAGTCTAGCTCGAACTGCCAAGCCATGTCTTCCCTACACCGGAAACAAGCTTCCGAGGACCGGTTTCTGGCAATCCAGCCATCTTCAGCCCAGCTTGCTTGAATCCAGTGGCAAAGTGAGCAAGGGACTCATGTCTGAGCATACCCTGCCACACTTTTGGCAGCCAAAAGCGGTACAAAAGGGGGTGGTGATGGACGGAACATCTGAATCAATCAAACACTCACACCCAGTCAAAAGATCTGGGTTTAATCCATCACCGTTCTTTAGCCCACTCTGCCTCCCCAGTTCAGACATGGCTATATGCCAATCAGTCTGACCCTGTGCCTTATGGGAACAGTCCAGCCCGAACTGCCAAGCCATGTCTTTCCAGGACCGGAAACAAGCTTCTGAGGACCGTTTTCTGGCATTCTAGCCGTCTTCAGCCTGGCTTGCTTGAATCCAGTGGCAAAGTGAGCAAGGAACTCACGTCTGAGCATACCCTGCCACACTTATGGCGGCCAAAAGCAGCACAAAAGGGTGTGGTAATGGAGGGAGCATCTGAATCAATCAAACACTCAAACCCAGTCAATAGATCTAGGTTTAATCCATCACCGTTCTTTAGCCACTCTGCCACCGCAGTTCAGACATGGCTATATGCAAATCAGTCTCACCCTGTGCCTCATGGAAACAGTCCATCCCGAACTGCCAAGCCATGTGTTCCCTGGACCGGAAACAAGCTTCCGAGGACCGGTTTTTGGCATTCCAGCCATCTTCAGCCCGGCTTGCTTGAATCCAGTGGCAAAGTGAGCAATGGACTCACGTCTGAGCATACCCTGCCACACTTATGGCTGCCAAAAGTGGTACAATAGGGGGTGGTGATGGACGGAGCATCTGAATCAATCAAACACTCACACCCGGTCAAAAGATCTGGGTTTAATCCATCACCGTTCTTTAGCCCACTCTGCCACCCCAGTTATGACATGGCTATATGCAAATCAGTCTGACCCTGTGCCTCATGGGAACAGTCCTGCCCGAACTACTAAGGCAGGTCTTCCCTGGACTGGAAACAAGCTTCCTAGGACCGGTTTCTGGCATTCCAGCCATCTTCAGCCGAGCTTGTTTGAATCCAGTGGCAAAGTGAGCAAGGGACTCACGTCTGAGCATACCCTGCCACACTTATGGCGGCCAAAAGCAGTACAAAAGAGGGTGGTGATGGAGGGAGCATCTGAATCAATCAAACACTCAAACCCAGTCAATAGATCTAGGTTTAATCCATCCCCGTTCTTTAGCCACTCTGCCACCGCAGTTCAGACATGGCTATATGCAAATCAGTCTGACCCTGTGCCTCATGGGAACAGTCCAGCCCGAACTGCCAAGCCATGTCTTCCCTGGACTGGAAACAAGCTTTCGAGGACCGGTTTCTGGCATTCCAGCAGTCTTCAGCCCGGCTTGCTTGAATCCAGTGGCAAAGACAGCAAGGGACTCACGTCTGAGCATACCCTACCACACTTATGGCGGCCAAAAGCGGTACAAAAGGGGGTGGTGATGGACGGAGCATCTGAATTAATCAAACCCTCACACCCAGTCAAAAGATCTGGGTTTCATCCATCACCGTTCTTTAGCCCACTCTGCCACCCCAGTTCAGACATGGCTATGTGCAAATCAGTCTGACCCTGTACCTCATGGGAACAGTTCAGCCCGAACTGCCAAGCCATGTCTTCCCTGGACCACAAACAAGCTTCAGAGGACCGGTTTCTGGCATTCCAGCCGTCTTCAGCCCGGCTTGCTTGAATCCAGTGGCAAAGTGAGAAAGGGACTCACATCTGAGCATACCCTGCCACACTTATGGCGGCCAAAAGTGGTACAAAAGGGGGTGGTGAATGACGGAGCATCTGAATCAATCAAACACTCACACCCGGTCAAAAGATCTGGATTTAATCCATCACCGTTCTTTAGCCCAGTCTGCCACCCCAGTTCAGACATGGCTATATGCAAATCAGTCTGACCCTGTGCCTCATTGGAACAGTCCTGCCAAAACTACTAAGCCAGGTCTTCCCTGGACTGAAAACAAGCTTCCGAGGACCGGTTTCTGGCATTCCAGCCGTCTTCAGCCCAGCTTGCTTGAATCCAGTGGCAAAGTGATCAAGGGACTCACGTCTGAGCATACCCTGCCACACTTTTGGCGGCCAAAAGCGGTACAAAAGGGGATGGTGATGGACGGAACATCTGAATCAATCAAACACTCACACTCAGTCAAAAGATATGGGTTTAATCCATCACCGTTCTTTAGCCCACTCTGCCTCCCCAGTTCAGACATGGCTATATGCAAATCAGTCTGACCCTGTGCCTCATGGGAACAGTCCAGCCCGAACTGCCAAGCCATGTCTTCCCTGGAAAGGAAACAAGCTTCCGAGGACCGGTTTCTGGCATTCTAGCCGTCTTCAGCCTGGCTTGCTGGAATCCAGTGGCAAAGTGAGCAAGGGACTCACGTCTGAGCATACACTGCCATACGTATGGCGGCCAAAAGCGGTACAAAAGATGGTGGTGATGGACGGAGCATCTGAATCAATGAAACACTCACACCCAGTCAAAAGATCTGGGTTTAATCCATCACGTTTCTTTAGCCCACTCTGCCACCCCAGTTCAGACATGGCTATATGCAAATCAGTCTGACCCTGAGCCTCATGGGAACAGTCCTGCCCGAATTACCAAGCCAGGTCTTCCCTGGACTGTAAACAAGCTTCCGAGGACAAGTTTCTGGCATTACAGCCGTCTTCAGCCCGGCTTGCTTATACCAGTGGCAAAGTGAGCAAGGGACTCACATCTGAGCATACCCTGCCAAACTTATGGCGGCCAAAAGCGGTACAAAAGGGGGTGGTGATGGAGGGAGCATCTGAATCAATCAAACACTCAAACCCAGTCAATAGATCTAGGTTTAATCCATCACCGTTCTTTAGCCACTCTGCCACCGCAGTTCAGACATGGCTATATGCAAATCAGTCTGACCCTGTGCCTCATGGGAACAGTCCAGCCCGAACTGCCAAGCCATGTCTTCCCTGGACCGGAAACAAGCTTCCGAGGACCCGTTTCTGGCATTCCAGCCATCTTCAGCCCGGCTTGCTTGAATCCAGTGGCAAAGGGAGCAATGGACTCACTCTGAGCATACCCTGCCACACTTATGGTTGCCAAAAGTGGTACAATAGGGAGTGGTGATGGACGGAGCATCTGAATCAATCAAACACTCACATCCAGTCAAAAGATCTGGGTTTATTCCATCACCGTTCCTTAGCCCACTCTGCCACCCCAGTTCAGACATGGCTATATGCAAATCAGTCTGACCCTGTGCCTCATGGGAACAGTCCTGCCCGAACTACTAAAACAGGTCTTCCTCAGACTGGAAACAAGATTTCCGAGGACCAGTTTCTGGCATTCCAGCCGTCTTCAGCCCAGCTTGCTTGAATCCAGTGGCAAACTGAGCAAGGGACTCACGTCTGAGCATACCCTGCCACACTTTTGGCGGCCAAAAGCGGTACAAAAGGGGGTGGTGATGGACGGAACATCTGAATCAATCAAACACTCACACCCAGTCAAAAGATCTGGGTTTAATCCATCACCGTTCTGTAGCCCACTCTGCCACCCCAGTTTAGACATTGCTATATGCAAATCAGTCTGACCCTGCGCCTCATGGGAACAGTCCTGCCCGAACTACCAAGCCAGGTCTTCCCTGGACTGGAAACAAGCTTCCGAGGACCGGTTTCTGGCATTCCAGCAGTCTTCAGCCCTGCTTGCTTGAATCCAGTGGCAAAGTGAGCAAGGGACTCTCGTCTGAGCATACCCTACCACACTTATGGCGGCCAAAAGCGGTACAAAAGGGGGTGGTGATGGATGGAGCATCTGAATCAATCAAACCCTCACACCCAGTCAAAAGATCTGGGTTTCATCCATCACCGTTCTTTAGCCCACTCTGCCACCCCAGTTCAGACATGGCTATGTGCAAATCAGTCTGACCCTGTACCTCATGGGAACAGTTCAGCCCGAACTGCCAAGCCATGTCTTCCCTGGACCAGAAACAAGCTTCAGAGGACCGGTTTCTGGCATTCCAGCCGTCTTCAGCCCGGCTTGCTTGAATCCAGTGGCAAAGTGAGCAAGGGACTCACGTCTGAGCATACCCTGCCACACTTATGGCGGCCAAAAGCGGTACAAAAGGAGGTGGTGATGGACGGAGCATCTGAATCAATCAAACACTCACACGCAGTCAAAAGATCTGGGTTTAATCCATCACCGTTCTTTAGCCCACTCTGCCACCCCAGCTCAGACATGGCTATATGCAAATCAGTCTGAACCTGTGCCTCATGGGAACAGTCTAGCTCGAACTGCCAAGCCATGTCTTCCCTAGACCGGAAACAAGCTTCAGAGGACCGGTTTCTGGCAATCCAGCCATCTTCAGCCCAGCTTGCTTGAATCCAGTGGCAAAGTGAGCAAGGGACTCACGTCTGAGCATACCCTGCCACACTTTTGGCGGCCAAAAGCGGTACAAAAGGGGGTGGTGATGGAAGGAACATCTGAATCAATCAAAAACTCACACCCAGTCAAAAGATCTGGGTTTAATCCATCACCGTTCTTTAGCCCACTCTGCCTCCCCAGTTCAGACATGGCTATATGCCAATCAGTCTGACCCTGTGCCTTATGGGAACAGTCCAGCCTGAACTGCCAAGCCATGTCTTCCCTGGACCGGAAACAAGCTTCGGAGGACCTGTGTCTGGCATTCTAGCCGTCTTCAGCCTGGCTTGCTTGAATCCAGTGGCAAAGTGAGCAAGGAACTCACGTCTGAGCATACCCTGCAACACTTATGGCGGCCAAAAGCAGCACAAAAGGGTGTGGTGATGGAGGGAGCATCTGAATCAATCAAACACTCAAACCCAGTCAATAGATCTAGGTTTAATCCATCACCGTTCTTTAGCCACTCTGCCACCGCAGTTCAGACATGGCTATATGCAAATCAGTCTCACCCTGTGCCTCATGGAAACAGTCCATCCCGAACTGCCAAGCCATGTGTTCCCTGGACCGGAAACAAGCTTCCGAGGACCGGTTTTTGGCATTCCAGCCATCTTCAGCCCGGCTTGCTTGAATCCAGTGGCAAAGTGAGCAATGGACTCACGTCTGAGCATACCCTGCCACACTTATGGCTGCCAAAAGTGGTACAATAGGGGGTGGTGATGGACGGAGCATCTGAATCAATCAAACACTCACACCCGGTCAAAAGATCTGGGTTTAATCCATCACCGTTCTTTAGCCCACTCTGCCACCCCAGTTCAGACATGGCTATATGCAAATCAGTCTGACCCTGTGCCTCATGGGAACAGTCCTGCCCGAACTACTAAGCCAGGTCTTCCCTGGACTGGAAACAAGCTTCCTAGGACCGGTTTCTGGCATTCCAGCCGTCTTCAGCCGAGCTTGTTTAAATCCAGTGGCAAAGTGAGCAAGGGACTCACGTCTGAGCATACCCTGCCACACTTATGGCGGCCAAAAGCAGTACAAAAGAGGGTGGTGATGGAGGGAGCATCTAAATCAATCAAACACTCAAACCCAGTCAATAGATCTAGGTTTAATCCATCACCGTTCTTTAGCCACTCTGCCACCGCAGTTCAGACATGGCTATATGCAAATCAGTCTGACCCTGTGCCTCATGGGAACAGTCCAGCCCGAACTGCCAAGCCATGTCTTCCCTGGACCGGAAACAAGCTTCCGAGGACCGGTTTCTGTCATTCTAGCCGTCTTCAGCCTGGCTTGCTTGAATCCAGTGGCAAAGTGAGCAAGGGACTCACGTCTGAGCATACCCTGCCACACTTATGGCGGCCAAAAGTGGTACAAAAGGGGGTGGTGATGGACAGAGCATCTGAATCAATCAAACACTCAAACCCAGTCAATAGATCTAGGTTTAATCCATCCCCGTTCTTTAGCCACTCTGCCACCGCAGTTCAGACATGGCTATATGCAAATCAGTCTGACCCTGTGCCTCATGGGAACAGTCCAGCCTGAACTGCCAAGCCATGTCTTCCCTGGACTGGAAACAAGCTTCCGAGGACCGGTTTCTGGCATTCCAGCAGTCTTCAGCCCGGCTTGCTTGAATCCAGTGGCAAAGACAGCAAGGGACTCACGTCTGAGCATACCCTACCACACTTATGGCGGCCAAAAGCGGTACAAAAGGGGGTGGTGATGGACGGAGCATCTGAATCAATCAAACCCTCACACCCAGTCAAAAGATCTGGGTTTCATCCATCACCATTCTTTAGCCCACTCTGCCACCCCAGTTCAGACATGGCTATGTGCAAATCAGTCTGACCCTGTACCTCATGGGAACAGTTCAGCCCGAACTGCCAAGCCATGTCTTCCCTGGACCACAAACAAGCTTCAGAGGACCGGTTTCTGGCATTCCAGCCGTCTTCAGCCCGGCTTGCTTGAATCCAGTGGCAAAGTGAGAAAGGGACTCACATCTGAGCATACCCTGCCACACTTATGGCGGCCAAAAGTGGTACAAAAGGGGGTGGTGAATGACGGAGCATCTGAATCAATCAAACACTCACACCCGGTCAAAAGATCTGGATTTAATCCATCACCGTTCTTTAGCCCAGTCTGCCACCCCAGTTCAGACATGGCTATATGCAAATCAGTCTGACCCTGTGCCTCATTGGAACAGTCCTGCCAAAACTACTAAGCCAGGTCTTCCCTGGACTGAAAACAAGCTTCCGAGGACCGGTTTCTGGCATTCCAGCCGTCTTCAGCCCAGCTTGCTTGAATCCAGTGGCAAAGTGATCAAGGGACTCACGTCTGAGCATACCCTGCCAAACTTTTGGCGGCCAAAAGCGGTACAAAAGGGGATGGTGATGGACGGAACATCTGAATCAATCAAACACTCACACTCAGTCAAAAGATATGGGTTTAATCCATCACCGTTCTTTAGCCCACTCTGCCTCCCCAGTTCAGACATGGCTATATGCAAATCAGTCTGACCCTGTGCCTCATGGGAACAGTCCAGCCCGAACTGCCAAGCCATGTCTTCCCTGGACCGGAAACAAGCTTCCGAGGACCGGTTTCTGGCATTCTAGCCGTCTTCAGCCTGGCTTGCTGGAATCCAGTGGCAAAGTGAGCAAGGGACTCACGTCTGAGCATACACTGCCATACGTATGGCGGCCAAAAGCGGTACAAAAGATGGTGGTGATGGACGGAGCATCTGAATCAATGAAACACTCACACCCAGTCAAAAGATCTGGGTTTAATCCATCACGTTTCTTTAGCCCACTCTGCCACCCCAGTTCAGACATGGCTATATGCAAATCAGTCTGACCCTGTGCCTCATGGGAACAGTCCTGCCCGAATTACCAAGCCAGGTCTTCCCTGGACTGTAAACAAGCTTCCGAGGACAAGTTTCTGGCATTACAGCCGTCTTCAGCCCGGCTTGCTTATACCAGTGGCAAAGGGAGCAATGGACTCACTCTGAGCATACCCTGCCACACTTATGGTTGCCAAAAGTGGTACAATAGGGAGTGGTGATGGACGGAGCATCTGAATCAATCAAACACTCACATCCGGTCAAAAGATCTGGGTTTCATCCATCACCGTTCTTTAGCCCACTCTGCCACCCCAGTTCAGACATGGCTATGTGCAAATCAGTCTGACCCTGCACCTCATGGGAACAGTCCTGCCCGAACTACCAAGCCAGGTCTTCCCTGGACCAGAAACAAGCTTCTGAGGACCGGTTTCTGGCATTCCAGCAGTCTTCAGCCCTGCTTGCTTGAATCCAGTGGCAAAGTGAGCAAGGGACTCTCGTCTGAGCATACCCTACCACACTTATGGCGGCCAAAAGCGGTACAAAAGGGGGTGGTGATGGATGGAGCATCTGAATCAATCAAACCCTCACACCCAGTCAAAAGATCTGGGTTTCATCCATCACCGTTCTTTAGCCCACTCTGCCGCCCCAGTTCAGACATGGCTATGTGCAAATCAGTCTGACCCTGTACGTCATGGGAACAGTTCAGCCCGAACTGCCAAGCCATGTCTTCCCTGGACCAGAAACAAGCTTCAGAGGACCGGTTTCTGGCATTCCAGCCGTCTTCAGCCCGGCTTGCTTGAATCCAGTGGCAAAGTGAGCAAGGGACTCACGTCTGAGCATACCCTGCCACACTTATGGCGGCCAAAAGCGGTACAAAAGGAGGTGGTGATGGACGGAGCATCTGAATCAATCAAACACTCACACGCAGTCAAAAGATCTGGGTTTAATCCATCACCGTTCTTTAGCCCACTCTGCCACCCCAGCTCAGACATGGCTATATGCAAATCAGTCTCAACCTGTGCCTCATGGGAACAGTCTAGCTCGAACTGCCAAGCCATGTCTTCCCTAGACCGGAAACAAGCTTCCGAGGACCGGTTTCTGGCAATCCAGCCATCTTCAGCCCAGCTTGCTTGAATCCAGTGGCAAAGTGAGCAAGGGACTCACGTCTGAGCATACCCTGCCACACTTTTGGCGGCCAAAAGCGGTACAAAAGGGGGTGGTGATGGACGGAACATCTGAATCAATCAAAAACTCACACCCAGTCAAAAGATCTGGGTTTAATCCATCACCGTTCTTTAGCCCACTCTGCCTCCCCAGTTCAGACATGGCTATATGCCAATCAGTCTGACCCTGTGCCTTATGGGAACAGTCCAGCCCGAACTGCCAAGCCATGTCTTCCCTGGACCGGAAACAAGCTTCTGAGGACCTGTTTCTGGCATTCTAGCCGTCTTCAGCCTGGCTTGCTTGAATCCAGTGGCAAAGTGAGCAAGGAACTCACGTCTGAGCATACCCTGCAACACTTATGGCGGCCAAAAGCAGCACAAAAGGGTGTGGTGATGGAGGGAGCATCTGAATCAATCAAACACTCAAACCCAGTCAATAGATCTAGGTTTAATCCATCACCGTTCTTTAGCCACTCTGCCACCGCAGTTCGGACATGGCTATATGCAAATCAGTCTCACCCTGTGCCTCATGGAAACAGTCCATCCCGAACTGCCAAGCCATGTGTTCCCTGGACCGGAAACAAGCTTCCGAGGACCGGTTTTTGGCATTCCAGCCATCTTCAGCCCGGCTTGCTTGAATCCAGTGGCAAAGTGAGCAATGGACTCACGTCTGAGCATACCCTGCCACACTTATGGCTGCCAAAAGTGGTACAATAGGGGGTGGTGATGGACGTGGAGTTCTGGACTTTTTGGTTCCGTCCAGAGGTGTCAGGGAACAACACCCAAAGACCCCGGAGTTCCACCTGCCTTGGTGCACAAATGAACAGAAACACGGGCTTCTCGATGGTGGCGTCAAAGACCAAAGATTTATTACTGCAGGGACACAGAAGTCACAGAAACTACGCATGGGCAGTATCTAGGAGCCTGTTCAAATTGTACAAAGAGGGTTGCTCCTTATATACTAAATTTTGGCCTTCAGGCGAATTCTTCACATGTTGGTACATTCCCAAAGCCTTTGTGTCATAAACAATAAATATTTGGCGTACACAGGAACCATTGATAAAATCTGATACGAAACATCTACGAAGAGGGGTTCCCACTAGTTCATCACAATCCCTTGTCAATATTGCATTCAAGAGCCGGACCGCCTCATCGTAAATTTCGTTACCTCCCCCTAATAAAGATTCAGAAAGAAAGGAACGGAGCCAGGTGTGGAAGATAGGAAAGCGGGATAAGAAATGTTTGTGGGTTGTAAATGGGCAAGGCTACCGGCTTCGGCCGCCTAATCATGATCGGGACAATGGACACGAAGACCAGTTTAGCAGGACTGGCCTCGGGCAGAGGAGGCAGCCTTTGTCGAGTCATGTAGCTACAGCGTGATCTGGTTTAAGGTGCACGTGTCATGAAAGAGGTGAATCTCCGGCTAAGGCTACGTGTCCTTAATCGAAATGAAGTGATCAGAGGCTATTGCGTATGTGAGGGCAAGAAATACAAAATGGCTGCCATGATCTAAGATGGATGCCGTGGGTAGATCAGAAATGTGTTAATAAAAGGAGTGCTCTTGCTTGTAGCGTAGCGAAAACACCAGGGTATGCTAAATGGATCATTTGCGGTTCGCTGATACCAATATTATATATTTCCGACAAATTTGAAAACACGGGCTCAAATCGTCACGGAACCTCAGACCCTCCTTTTGCCCTTACATAGGCAATTACTCAATCTATGTCAGAATCCAATTCTATGCTCATCAGGTCAGTGACATGCTGTTGTATCATCATCCTTTCCCGTGCCTTTTCTCCAAACGCAGGTGGTTTCCTAAAACAAGTTGCAGCACAAAGACTACACAGAGCAGGACCACACTGGATAATCAGACAACATGAGAATAGGAATACTAAGATGACACCAATGACCATCAGAACCTTCCATCCCCACGCTGAGATCGGAGTCCAAAACCACTCCATGAAGGACCAGTTTCCCTTGTCTACGTGAATAGAGTCGGAAATCTTGTGTAGCTTAGAGATCGCCTCATAGACTGTTGGAGCATTATTAGGAATAAAGACACAGCAGCTTGATTGGATCATTCTGCATACCCCACCTCGATCTGCAAGTATAACGTCTAGAACCATACGATTCTGCAACGTCATGAGTCTATCCGCCTGAAGCTCAGCTGTCAGGTTGCTAAGGGCACCAGCAGTTTCGGTAATAGTAGATTCAACTACCCGTGTTAGCTGACGTATATTTCTACTATTGGCCATAGGCCCCCAAAACGGAAGGAAGCCTTTGAAGAAGTCTCCAGCTTCCTGACCAGCGGTATCTTCCTTGCTGAAGACACCTCTCGCTACTCTGGTTTTGTGGTAATCAGATGAAGCAGTGTATGTCGGAGGCAACAATCGAGCAATATAACATGATCCTGAAAAGTCGGCAGGCAACCATGTATAAGCTCTGTCTCGACAAATGAAGTAGGTACCCCTAGCAGTGAGAAAGGCAGGGGAAGAGTTAGCCGGAAACACATAAGTCTCTACGCACTCACTCCTCCCTAGCTGAGCTCTCGGATTTCTCCCATTACCTTGCAAACAGACCTGACCTCGGTGAGGTACGACCCAGATTGGAGTTGAGTTTTTACGCTTGCTTTCTCCTAAACTAAGGCGATACTCTGAAGTATTCCAACTTAAATATACTCGCAATTCGTCTCTAGGGTATGATGGAGTATTATTGACGTCCTTGACCATGTCAATAATTCCCTGGACTAAGGCTTTGTTGGCAGAGTTATATTTAGTGGAACGTGGTGGACGTGGAGGATAGGTTTCAAGGGCATAAGCAAAGATGGTTTGAAGGGCCTGAAATGATCCATTGTAGCTGAAAGGCAAAACCAGATAGGGAATACCTTTATCCATAGTGTGGGGTATCAAGCCACACACCCAGCAGTCTGTAGTGTTAACTACCAGTTGGTGTTGGTGCAAGAGCTGTACAAAAGTGTTGTTAATGAATTCTGAGCGTCGGGCTTGCTCATGTTCCGGAAACGAGTGAAAAGAGTGTATAGAAGAAACAGTAGAAATAGCAGGATCAAGGGGAGGTACTGTAGTAACTGGCACAAAAATCAAATTTATACTAAAGACGATTCCACCCACCAATGTTGCTAAAATAATCAAGAATGTAATGGCACATTGCATCAAAAAGCATTTGCTATGAAGAATTCTATGAAGTCTGTTTCTGCGAACATAAATCACATTTTCTCGTTGCAGCGCAGGAAGCTCCATCTTCTACAATCCGCTCGCGACCACTGATGATGTGTACGTAGATGAAAATGCCTCTATCAGCCCTGGGAGTTCCCAGAACTAACAGAAAGGTCGACCTTGTGTCAGACCCCCGCAGATTCAACTAGGCACACAGCCACGACCCTACGGCTACCCAGACGGCAAGGCAATTTTTAAACCAATAAAACAATAGCAAACTTCCTGGCTGAGGGCAAAAGTTCAATATTACAAAACATCACAGTATGCAGTTGCCTGCTTTATTTGTCCATTTTACGGCTTCTTAAGTTATATCTCTGCTTCGCAGGTACTGTCTGATCGGCAAAAAGCGTTTCACTGGTAGCTGTTGCAATGTTCAGGTTCGCAGATGACAGAGTCTTTTCTGATGCAGGTGACAAATGTTCAGTGTTCAAAGGAGGTTTTTTAGAAGGAGAGTCAGAAATCAATTCGGCATCGCTGAAAGGGATGAACTTCGGTGTACTTTCGAATTCGGAGGAACCAATTCCCTTCTTCACCCAGTCGTCATAAGGAAGTGGCAAGGGTACACGTTTTACATGTGACGCGTGCACCCAGTGCTTGCGTCCGGCCACACGAACTGCTGTCCTTGTTGAGAGTAGGATTTGGAAGGGGCCGACAAATCTCGGCTGAAGGTTCTTCGTCCTCGCGAAGTTTTTGATGACGACGAGGTCTCCCGGTTTCAGCTGATGCCCTGGACTCTCCGGAGGCTTTGGCAAAGCATCGAAAACCTGTTGATGAATAAGACTCAATTTAGCAGTCAAGTCGTAAAGGTAGTCTATCAGCATAGGATATTCTAGAGAACAAAACTTTTTAGGCCTCGGCACACCCCAAATATTTGCCGGACGGCCAAAAACAATTTCATAAGGGCTAAGCCCCACTCTAGAATGTACAGTTGCTCTCGTTGACAACAAGGCCAAAGGAAGTGCGTCTGGCCAGGCCAAACCTGTGGATGCTTGTATTTTAGCTATTTTCAGCTTGAGGGTGCCATTGTAACCCTCCACTAAACCAGCAGACTGGGGATGGTTCGCACTGTGGAACTTCTGTTTCAGCCCTAGGCCGGCACACACACTCTGCATAACTTTCCCTATAAACTCACTTCCATTATCTGACCATACAATCCGTGGCATTCCGTATCTAGGGAAATATTCCTTGAGAAGAATTTTGGCAGTTGATAGGGCAGTGTTGTCCTTTAGTGGGTATGCTTCTATCCACCTGGAAAAAGCACAAACCACCACTAGGACATATTTTAAATTATTACAGCGGTCCATGTGAATAAAATCTAATTGAATCACTTCAAAAGGGCAGGAAGGAGGAGCGAAATGACCAGCTGGAGTTGGAGTTCCCTTGCCGGGGTTATGCATCAGGCACACCATGCAATTCTTCACCACTCTCTCTGCACACTTACTGATTCCCTCATTTTTCCAGACCGGAGCCAATATTTTACAGATTCCTTTAGAACTTATATGTGCTACTCCATGCGCCATCGTCACTACTGCAAGCACATACGCATCAGGCAACATCCAACGCTGCTGTTCTGTCAAATCAATCCAACATCCATTCGAGTCCAACTTGCCCGTACTTTCTCTCCATACACGTTTCTCTTCCTCAGTTGCTTCCTTTTGAATCTCTTTCACACTTTCCATAGTATCCTCACACATTCCAGACTCAGCAATCCATCTTGCAGACGTAGTAACATACATTCTGCTCATCGTGTCTCTAGCTGTCTGTTTAGCAATTTCATCAGCAAAAGCATTCCCGTGACCAACATCATCCGTGATTGCTTTATGAGCACTGCACTTTACAATCGCAACTTCAGTCGGCAAGGTTAGAGATTCCAACAAGTCGTTAACTAGCTGACCATGTTGGATCTTGGTCCCATGGGACGTAATGAAACCTCTCTCTCTCCACAAACGGCCAAAACTATGGGCCACGCCAAATGCGTACTGACTGTCTGTAAACACATTCACTCTCTTTCCCTTAGCTATAACACACGCTCTCGTTAGAGCTATTAATTCTGCAGCTTGGGCAGAATTCTGACTCACTCTTGCAGTCTCCACAATCGTCTTCAAAGTCGTTACTGCGTAAGCAGCAGTCACATCACCATTCTCCAATTTAAAACATCATCCGTCCACATACAGCGTACCATCTGGATCGGATAACGGAGTATCCTTCAAGTCAATACGTCCTTTTGTCTCTTCCTCCGTTCTAAAACAGCAATCATGTGGCTCGGAATCACTCGACTCTTGATCAGCCGGCAACAGTGTTGCTGGATTCAATACATTACATCTTTTGATCTGAATATGACTCGCTAGTAATGTCAGCTCGTAACCAGATAGTCTCGCACTGGTAAGGTGTTGTGTCTTCGTTCGGTTCATGAGTGTATCCACTGCATGAGGAACCATGACCACTAGCATGTTGTTCATCACCAAACCAGCAGATTGTCGAGTGGAAGCCGCAGCTGCCGCTGTAGCTCTCAAACAACTAGGCAACGCTCTGGCTACCGGATCTAATGTTGATGAGAAATATGCACAAGGGCGTTGTTTATCACCAAACTTCTGTGTCAGAACACTCAATGCGCAACCGTCTCTCTCGTGAACGTAGAGCGTGAATGGCTTACTGTAATCGGGTGTACCCAATACAGGAGCTGAACACAATGCTTTTCGTAATTCAGTAAAACTCTCTTGACATACATCAGACCATGGCACCGGACTCGGAACATTTTTCCCAGTCAAGGCTACCAATGGTTTCGCTAAAAGAGAAAAATTTGGGATCCACTGCCTACAGTAAGAGGTAATACCTAGAAAGGCACGTACTTCTCTCTGAGTGCGTGGAACACTCATCTGTGTAATTGCTTTTATTCTTTCTGGGGTCAACTTCCTTCCATCCTTTGACAAGAGATGACCTAGGTAGGTCACTTCTTGGCAGCAGTATTGCATTTTGGAAGGTGACACCTTGTGATTCAGATTAGACAAATGATGCAATAAGGAAATTGTAGCTGCTTTGCAGGTTTCCTTGTCATCGGCAGCCACTAGAAGATCATCTACGTACTGTACTAGGGCAGAACCTGGAGGAAGGACAAAGGAATCTAACTGGCTTTTTAGTGCTTGACTATAAATAGATGGACTTTCACAATAGCCTTGTGGAGCTCGTTTAAATCTGAAACTTCGACCTCCTAAACAGAAGCCGAAAATATCTCTACTTTCTTCGGCTATCGGAATGCTGAAAAAGGCATTCTTTAAGTCGATAACTGAGAACCACGTGGCTGTAGCAGGAATCAATGTTAGCAAGGCAGTAATGTCCGGAACCACAGGAAACTGCGGAACCACAATCTTATTAACTTCTCTGAGGTCTATGACAAACCTGTACACTGGAGGTTTTGTAGGATCAGTTCGTTTCAAAATCGGTAATACAGGACTGTTACAGACATTTCCTCTAGTTTCTTCAATCACATCTTTCTTAATCAAATCTTGCACAATCAATAAAAGTGCACGCTCACCTTCACTAGATATTTTATATTGGGGAATTCTTGGAAATTTTACATTTGCTTTCAAAGTTACCACATACGGTGGAATTTCTAGGAGACCTACATCATTAGGACCAGTCGCCCAAAGAGAATCAGGGAGTGAGCGTAGCTCTGGCGGGAGTGCATCCATTGACAAGTACATCGGAGAGGTGATATTTTTACCCAACGTTAGTTGTACTCCTTCTGGAGAACAGTACAACGTCGCATATAGTCGTTTTAACAAATCTAAACCAAGCAGATTTTCATTACAACCTGTCGTTAAAATCAGGGGTGCTTTCAATTGGCACGGTCCAACAGAAATAGACAAAGGACCAGATATCGGATTGTAAACAGGGGCGCCTGAAAAACCTACAGAAACATTTGTTAAGCCGGACAAAGGTGCGCCAGGGAGTTTCGCATGAATGATAGAACTTTTTGCGGCACCAGTATCCAACAGAAACGGTTCGACTACACCTGATGTTGCTACTGCGACATAAGGCCCACTCTGATCCACTGGAACTGATACTACTCCCTCTCTTTGTCCATGGCTGTCCTAGTACCCATTCTGCTGAAAACCCTCATCTATTTCACAATAGTCCTCAGCAAGATATTGTTGAGATCTATTTTGTTGAGTAGATTGTCCATTTCGTTGATCAAAGTGATTTGAAGGACGATCATTTGTTTGTGGAGGCATAGCACCTCGCCCTCGACCTCTAGAATTCTGCACAAAACCACCACGACCTCTCTGAGCTGCTGCTGCATTATTTTGCGCTAAGACCGGGCATTCATTTTTATAGTGACCCTCTTTCTTACAGTACGCACACTGATTCCACTGATATTGAGGTCTTGATGAACTATAATCTGACCTTTGGTACGAACCTTGCTGCGTATTAGATTGATTCGTGCGAGGCGGATACGCCTGCTGCAAAAGAACTTTAGTCTTTAACTCTTTCGTTTTCTTCTCTGATTTCTCCTTTTCCTCTTTATCCCTATTTTCGTAGTACTGTGCAGTCGCAAGTATTTGCGCAGTTGTGGATACAGCCCACGCACTCTCTGAATCTTTTAATTTATTGCATAATTCGGGTAACAAATTATGCACAAATTTATCGACAAACAGTCTTTGTCCTCCTTCTGTGCTCATGTCCTGACCACTATGATCTACAAAAGTCTCTTCAAACCTCGTGAAGAAGTCGGAGACACTCTCGTCTTTCTTTTGCCTGCATGCGGACAACTTGTCCCAATTAACACGCAATGCTGGCATCAGAGTCTTCATTAGATCAATTATTCTTCCTGGAAGATTAGCAATTAGGGGTTCGGGTTTTGCACCACCTATTTGCTGACCATCTGCTGCAGTGATAGCTGCCCAATCACCACCTAAGGCAGCTTGATGATCCTCTCTACGAATTTTAGCTCAAATTGGTTGTGGAACTACATTGCCAAATAACATATCGATGTCCGCTAAGTTCATTATACAAGCCTCAACTGTCTGTGTTAATTCCTTGTAATATCCAGCAGGATTCTTACGTGGATCTGGCAAGGCCTGCTTCACCGCTAGCACTTCAGCTCGCTTCCATGGAATGTGTATCCACACTCTTTGGAACTGTGCTGGAACAGCTGCAATACCAGCATTATTATCAGCTGCCACTGCTTCGCGCCAAATTGGAGGAACCTCCCTCATAGGATATTGGCGACTTAGCTTCGTTTTACCTTTCTCTAAATCTCTCGGCGAACGAAGAGATGGATAATTCCTAAAACTTAAAATAAGTTCCATCGCTTCTTTTATATTATCACCCACTATCATTCCTGCAGCAAACTCTTTCTGAACTTTAATTAAATCTTCCAAATCTGATTCAACATCATCTTCTTCTATTTCTTCACGTAACAACGAGCACATCTCATCAAAGACATACCGTTGCGTTGGTTCCTTCCACTGCATAAATGTATCTAGCACATCTCTTGTACTATATCTTCTACTCTTCGAAATCCATCTGAGAGCCGTGGAATCTAAAATTCCCCGTTCCTCAGTACTTGGAAGCTGACTACGTCTCTGAACAGAGTCAGGAGTAGGAGTCTTAATTAAAGTTTTATATAAAGGAGACAGCATATTAGTAACAGAATCAGTGATTCTTCGACGAACAGAAAGTGGAGTTAACACACTCTCAGACGTAGAGAACGCAGTAGAGGTAGGAATAGATAATGGAACAGTAGGAGTATCGAGAAAAATAGTTTGTGGAACAGTAGGTGCAAGTGACACAGATATAGGTATAGAATTCGGCAATCCAGGAAGAGGAGGAGCTGTAGGAACATTCACATTGATCACAGGAGGTACGGGAACTTGATTCGGAGGGACAGGAGCAGGAACACCAGGTTGTCCAGCAACCGGCAATTGAACATTTGGTACAAGTGGAGCCGTAGCTCCTTGTGCATACGGTGGAGGTGATCGTAACAGATAAGACAACAGAGGATCATTTTCGGAATCCTCCAGTATCTTAGCCATTTTCGATGGCAAGGCAGGATAGCACTTGTCAATCGCTAAATTATGCTCTCTAATGGCCACATCTATGGCCTTCTCACACTCGTTAGCCTGCAACTGCTTAGCCGCTTGCTCTAGAGTCAACTCTTCTTGTTCTTTCTGTTCTTTCTTCAACCTTTTCATTTCTCTCTGTTTGGATTCTTTTCGCCAATAACGGAAAGAATCAAACATTGTCGGCCGGGCTTTCTTCCTAAACAATTTCGCTTCTAAATTGTCGAGAATCTCAGGTTCAAAACTACCATGCAGTGGCCAACTAAGGACACCATCCTTCTTACAGTAACGGACCCACACCTCATTATAAGATATAGGACCCACACCAAATTTACAATACAAGTCATATAGGGGAGTCCCAATCGGAGGAACCAGACATGAGTCCTCCAATCGTGAGTCACTGTTGCAACTAAAACAGGACAACATACAGTTTTTCCGACTTACCATTTTCAGTCCGGAACACAAAACAAACAAAACACGGAACAGATATGTGCACTTGAACCAAGAACTTAGGCCTATCAAAACGAACTGATGTATCGATACCCAAACTAAACCAAATAGATTATCGTAACCAGAACAACCGGTGATAATCCTACCAAGAACCAAACCAAACCAAGAACCAATCAAGGATTTTAACAATCCTCACAAAGTAACCAGCTAGCTATCACTAAATACTTAACTGAGGCACTGAAGACGTCACCAAGGAGAAACCCGTCACGTCTCGCCGTACTAAGGACTGCACCTCGGGTCCAAGACAGAGCGACGGTCAAGGCAACGGCCCACTGCAGCCGTCCTGAACGGGAACCCTCGTGGAAGAGAACTTCGGGCCACTTTTGCGATATGCCGGGATCGATGAAGTGGGGCGCCTCCCTCAGGAATCTTCACACGAAGCCTCTCGAACCCTTCAGGCTTTTGGACCGGTACCGAATGACGTCGCCCCACGTTGGGGGCCAATTGGAGTTCTGGACTTTTTGGTTCCGTCCAGAGGTGTCAGGGAACAACACCCAAAGGCCCCGGAGTTCCACCTGCCTTGGTGCACAAATGAACAGAAACACGGGCTTCTCGATGGTGGCGTCAAAGACCAAAGATTTATTACTGCAGGGACACAGAAGTCACAGAAACTACGCATGGGCAGTATCTAGGAGCCTGTTCAAATTGTACAAAGAGGGTTGCTCCTTATATACTAAATTTTGGCCTTCAGGCGAATTCTTCACATGTTGGTACATTCCCAAAGCCTTTGTGTCATAAACAATAAATATTTGGCGTACACAGGAACCGTTGATAAAATCTGATACGAAACATCTACGAAGAGGGGTTCCCACTAGTTCATCACAATCCCTTGTCAATATTGCATTCAAGAGCCGGACCGCCTCATCGTAAATTTCGTTACCTCCCCCTAATAAAGATTCAGAAAGAAAGGAACGGAGCCAGGTGTGGAAGATAGGAAAGCGGGATAAGAGATGTTTGTGGGTTGTAAATGGGCAAGGCTACCGGCTTCGGCCGCCTAATCATGATCGGGACAATGGACACGAAGACCAGTTTAGCAGGACTGGCCTCGGGCAGAGGAGGCAGCCTTTGTCGAGTCATGTAGCTACAGCGTGATCTGGTTTAAGGTGCACGTGTCATGAAAGAGGTGAATCTCCGGCTAAGGCTACGTGTCCTTAATCGAAATGAAGTGATCAGAGGCTATTGCGTATGTGAGGGCAAGAAATACAAAATGGCTGCCATGATCTAAGATGGATGCCGTGGGTAGATCAGAAATGTGTTAATAAAAGGAGTGCTCTTGCTTGTAGCGTAGCGAAAACACCAGGGTATGCTAAATGGATCATTTGCGGTTCGCTGATACCAATATTATATATTTCCGACAAATTTGAAAACACGGGCTCAAATCGTCACGGAACCTCAGACGGAGCATCTGAATCAATCAAACACTCACACCCGGTCAAAAGATCTGGATTTAATCCATCACCGTTCTTTAGCCCACTCTGCCACCCCAGTTCAGACATGGCTATATGCAAATCAGTCTGACCCTGTGCCTCATGGGAACAGTCCTGCCCGAACTACTAAGCCAGGTCTTCCCTGGACTGGAAACAAGCTTCCTAGGACCGGTTTCTGGCATTCCAGCAGTCTTCAGCCGAGCTTGTTTGAATCCAGTGGCAAAGTGAGCAAGGGACTCACGTCTGAGCATACCCTGCCACACTTATGGCGGCCAAAAGCAGTACAAAAGAGGGTGGTGATGGAGGGAGCATCTGAATCAATCAAACACTCAAACCCAGTCAATAGATCTAGGTTTAATCCATCCCCGTTCTTTAGCCACTCTGCCACCGCAGTTCAGACATGGCTATATGCAAATCAGTCTGACCCTGTGCCTCATGGGAACAGTCCAGCCCGAACTGCCAAGCCATGTCTTCCCTGGACCGGAAACAAGCTTCCGAGGACCGGTTTCTGTCATTCTAGCCGTCTTCAGCCTGGCTTGCTTGAATCCAGTGGCAAAGTGAGCAAGGGACTCACGTCTGAGCATACTCTGCCACACTTATGGCGGCCAAAAGTGGTACAAAAGGGGGTGGTGATGGACAGAGCATCTGAATCAATCAAACACTCACACCCAGTCAAAAGATCTGGGTTTAATCCATCACCGTTCTGTAGCCCACTCTGCCACCCCAGTTCAGACATTGCTATATGCAAATCAGTCTGACCCTGCGCCTCATGGGAACAATCCTGCCCGAACTACCAAGCCAGGTCTTCCCTGGACTGGAAACAAGCTTCTGAGGACCGGTTTCTGGCATTCCAGCAGTCTTCAGCCCGGCTTGCTTGAATCCAGTGGGAAAGTGAGCAAGGGACTCACGTCTGAGCATACCCTGCCACACTTATGGCGGCCTAAAGCGGTACAAAAGGGGGTGGTGATGGACGGAGCATCTGAATCAATCAAACACTCAAACCCAGTCAAAAGTTCTGGGTTTAATCCATCACCGTTCTTTAGCCCACTCTGCCTCCCCAGTTCAGACATGGCTATATGCCAATCAGTCTGACCCTGTGCCTTATGGGAACAGTCCAGCCCGAACTGCCAAGCCATGTCTTCCCTGGACAGGAAACAAGCTTCTGAGGACCGGTTTCTGGCATTCTAGCCGTCTTCAGCCTGGCTTGCTTGAATCCAGTGGCAAAGTGAGCAAGGAACTCACGTCTGAGCATACCCTGCCACACTTATGGCGGCCAAAAGCAGCACAAAAGGGTGTGGTGATGGAGGGAGCATCTGAATCAATCAAACACTCAAACCCAGTCAATGGACCTAGGTCTAATCCATCACCGTTCTTTAGCCACTCTGCCACCGCAGTTCAGACATGGCTATATGCAAATCAGTCTCACCCTGTGCCTCATGGAAACAGTCCATCCCGAACTGCCAAGCCATGTGTTCCCTGGACCGGAAACAAGCTTCCGAGGACCGGTTTTTGGCATTCCAGCCATCTTCAGCCCGGCTTGCTTGAATCCAGTGGCAAAGTGAGCAATGGACTCACGTCTGAGCATACCCTGCCACACTTATGGCTGCCAAAAGTGGTACAATAGGGGGTGGTGATGGACGGAGCATCTGAATCAATCAAACACTCACACCCGGTCAAAAGATCTGGGTTTAATCCATCACCGTTCTTTAGCCCACTCTGCCACCCCAGTTCAGACATGGCTATATGCAAATCAGTCTGACCCTGTGCCTCATGGGAACAGTCCTGCCCGAACTACTAAGCCAGGTCTTCCCTGGACTGGAAACAAGCTTCCTAGGACCGGTTTCTGGCATTCCAGCCGTCTTCAGCCGAGCTTGTTTGAATCCAGTGGCAAAGTGAGCAAAGGACTCATGTCTGAGCATACCCTGCCACACTTTTGGCGGCCAAAAGCGGTACAAAAGGGGGTGGTGATGGACGGAACATCTGAATCAATCAAACACTCACACCCAGTCAAAAGATCTGGGTTTAATCCATCACCGTTCTTTAGCCCACTCTGCCTCCCCAGTTCAGACATGGCTATATGCAAATCAGTCTGACCCTGTGCCTCATGGGAACAGTCCAGCCCGAACTGCCAAGCCATGTCTTCCCTGGACCGGAAACAAGCTTCCGAGGACCGGTTTCTGGCATTCTAGCCGTTTTCAGCCTGGCTTGCTTGAATCCAGTGGCAAAGTGAGCAAGGGACTCACGTCTGAGCATACCCTGCCACACTTATGGCGGCCAAAAGCGGTACAAAAGATGGTGGTGATGGACGGAGCATCTGAATCAATCAAACACTCACACCCAGTCAAAAGATCTGGGTTTAATCTATCACCTTTCTTTAGCCCACTCTGCCACCCCAGTTCAGACATGGCTATATGCAAATCAGTCTGACCCTGTGCCTCATGGGAACAGTCCTGCCCGAACTACCGATGCCAGGTCTTCCCTGGACTGGAAACAAATTCCGACGACAAGTTCCTGGCATTCCAGCCATCTTCAGCCCGGCTTGCTTGAATCCAGTGGCAAAGTGAGCAAGGGACTCACATCTGAGCATACCCTGCCACACTTATGGTGGCCAAAAGCGGTACAAAAGGGGGTGGTGATGGACGGAGCATCTGAATCAATCAAACACTCACACCAAGTGAAAATATCTGGGTTTAATCCATCGCCGTTCTTTAGCCCACTCTGCTACCCCAGTTCAGACATGGCTATATGCAAATCAGTCTGACACTGTGCCTCATGGGAACAGTCCAGCCCGAACTGCCAAGCCATGTCTTCCCTGGACCGGAAACAAGCTTCCGAGGACCCGTTTCTGGAATTCCAGCCATATTCAGCCCGGCTTGCTTGAATCCAGTGGCAAAGTGAGCAATGGGCTCACGTCTGAGCATACCCTGCCACACTTATGGCTGCCAAAAGTGGTACAATAGGGGGTGGTGATGGACAGAGCATCTGAATCAATCAAACACTCACATCCGGTCAAAAGATCTGGGTTTAATCCATCACCGTTCTTTAGCCCACTCTGCCACCCCAGTTCAGACATGGCTATATGCAAATCAGTCTGACCCTGTGCCTCATGGGAACAGTCCTGCCCGAACTACTAAGCCAGGTCTTTCTCGGACTGGAAACAAGCTTTCGAGGACCAGTTTCTGGCATTCCAGCCGTCTTCAGCCCAGCTTGCTTGAATCCAGTGGCAAAGTGAGCAAGGGACTCACGTCTGAGCATACCCTGCCACACTTATGGCGGCCAAAAGCGGTACAAAAGGGGGTGGTGATGGACGGAGCATCTGAATCAATCAAACCCTCACACCCAGTCAAAATATCTGGGTTTAATCCATCACCGTGCTTTAGCCCACTCTGCCACCCCAGTTCAGACATGGCTATGTGCAAATCAGTCTGACCCTGTACCTCATGGGAACAGTTCAGCCCGAACTGCCAAGCCATGTCTTCCCTGGACCAGAAACAAGCTTCAGAGGACCGGTTTCTGGCATTCCAGCCGTCTTCAGCCCGGCTTGCTTGAATCCAGTGGCAAAGTGAGCAAGGGACTCACGTCTGAGCATACCCTGCCACACTTATGGCGGCCAAAAGCGGTACAAAAGGAGGTGGTGATGGACGGAGCATCTGAATCAATCAAACACTCACACGCAGTCAAAAGATCTGGGTTTAATCCATCACCGTTCTTTAGCCCACTCTGCCACCCCAGCTCAGACATGGCTATATGCAAATCAGTCTGGCCCTGTGCCTCGTGGGAACAGTCCAGCGCGAACTGCCAAGCCATGTCTTCCCTGGACCGGAAACAAGCTTCCGAGGACCGGTTTCTGGCATTCTAGCCGTCTTCAGCCCAGCTTGCTTGAATCCAGTGGCAAAGTGAGCAAGGGACTCACGTCTGAGCATACCCTGCCACACTTTTGGCGGCCAAAAGCGGTACAAAAGGGGGTGGTGATGGAGGGAGCAATTGAATCAATCAAACACTCAAACCCAGTCAATAGATCTAGGTTTAATCCATCACCGTTCTTTAGCCACTCTGCCACAGCAGTTCAGACATGACTATATGCAAATCAGTCTGACCCTGTGCCTCATGGGAACAGTCCAGCCCGAACTGCCAAGCCATGTCTTCCCTGGACCGGAAACAAGCTTCCGAGGACCGGATTCTGGCATTCCAGCCATATTCAGCCCGGCTTGCTTGAATCCAGTGGCAAAGTGAGCAATGGGCTCACGTCTGAGCAGACCCTGCCACACTTATGGCTGCCAAAAGTGGTACAATAGGGGGTGGTGATGGACGGAGCATCTGAATCAATCAAACACTCACATCCGGTCAAAAGATCTGGGTTTAATCCATCACCGCTCTTTAGCCCACTCTGCCACCCCAGTTCAGACATGGCTATATGCAAATCAGTCTGACCCTGTGCCTCATGGGAACAGTCCTGCCCGAACTACTTAGCCAGGTCTTTCTCGGACTGGAAACAAGCTTCCGAGGACCGGTTTCTGGCATTCCAGCCGTCTTCAGCCCAGCTTGCTTGAATCCAGTGGCAAAGTGAGCAAGGGACTCACGTCTGAGCATACCCTGCCACACTTTTGGCGACCAAAAGCAGTACAAAAGGGGCTGGTGATGGACGGAACATCTGAATCAATCAAACACTCACACCCAGTGAAAAGATCTGGGTTTAATCCATCACCGTTCTTTAGCCCACTCTGCCTCCCCAGTTCAGACATGGCTATATGCAAATCAGTCTGACCCTGTGCCTCATGGGAACAGTCCAGCCCGAACTGCCAAGCCATGTCTTCCCTGGACCGGAAACAAGCTTCCGAGGACCGGTTTCTGGCATTCTAGCCGTCTTCAGCCTGGCTTGCTTGAATCCAGTGGCAAAGTGAGCAAGGGACTCACGTCTGAGCTTACCCTGCCACACTTATGGCGGCCAAAAGCGGTACAAAAGGGGGTGGTGATGGACAGAGCATCTGAATCAATCAAACACTCACACCCAGTCAAAAGATCTGGGTTTAATCCATCACCGTTCTGTAGCCCACTCTGCCACCCCAGTTCAGACATGGCTATATGCAAATCAGTCTGACCCTGTGCCTCATGGGAACAGTCCTGCCGAACTACCAAGCCAGGTCTTCCCTGGACTGGAAACAAGCTTCCGAGGACCGGTTTCTGGCATTCCAGCAGTCTTCAGCCCGGCTTGCTTGAATCCAGTGGCAAAGTGGGCAAGGGACTCACGTCTGAGCATACCCTGCCACACTTATGGCGGCCAAAAGCGGTACAAAAGGGGGTGGTGATGGACGGAGCATCTGAATCAATCAAACCCTCACACCCAGTCAAAAGATCTGGGTTTAATCCATCACCGTTCTTTAGCCCACTCTGCCACCCCAGTTCAGACATGGCTATGTGCAAATCAGTCTGAACTTGTACCTCATGGGAATAGTTCAGCCCGAACTGCCAAGCCATGTCTTCCCTGGACCAGAAACAAGCTTCAGAGGACCGGTTTCTGGCATTCCAGCCGTCTTCAGCCCGGCTTGCTTGAATCCAGTGGCAAAGTGAGCAAGGGACTCACGTCTGAGCATACCCTGCCACACTTATGGCGGCCAAAAGCGGTACAAAAGGGGGTGGTGATGGACGGAGCATCTGAATCAATCAAACACTCAAACCCAGTCAAAAGTTCTGGGTTTAATCCTTCACCGTTCTTTAGCCCACTCCGCCACCCCAGTTCAGGCATGGCTATATGCAAATCAGTCTGAACCTGTGCCTCATGGGAACAGTACAGCCCGAACTGCCAAGGCATGTCTTCCCTAGACCGGAAACAAGCTTCCGAGGACCGGTTTCTGGCATTCCAGCCGTCTTCAGCCCAGCTTGCTTGAATCCAGTGGCAAAGTGAGCAAGGGACTCACGTCTGAGCATACCCTGCCACACTTATGGCGGCCAAAAGCGGTACAAAAGGAGGTGGTGATGGACGGAGCACCTGAATCAATCAAACACTCACACGCAGTCAAAAGATCTGGGTTTAATCCATCACCGTTCTTTAGCCCACTCTGCCACCCCAGCTCAGACATGGCTATATGCAAATCAGTCTGGCCCTGTGCCTCATGGGAACAGTCCAGCGTGAACTGCCAAGCCATGTCTTCCCTGGACCGGAAACAAGCTTCCGAGGACCGGTTTCTGGCATTCTTGCCGTCTTCAGCCCAGCTTGCTTGAATCCAGTGGCAAAGTGAGCAAGGGACTCACGTCTGAGCATACCCTGCCACACTTTTGGCGGCCAAAAGCGGTACAAAAGGGGGTGGTGATGGAGGGAGCATTTGAATCAATCAAACACTCAAACCCAGTCAATAGATCTAGGTTTAATCCATCACCGTTCTTTAGCCACTCTGCCACAGCAGTTCAGACATGGCTATATGCAAATCAGTCTGACCCTGTGCCTCATGGGAACAGTCCAGCCCGAACTGCCAAGCCATGTCTTCCCTGGACCGGAAACAAGCTTCTGAGGACCGGTTTCTGGCATTCCAGCCATATTCAGCCCGGCTTGCTTGAATCCAGTGGCAAAGTGAGCAATGGGCTCACGTCTGAGCAGACCCTGCCACACTTATGGCTGCCAAAAGTGGTACAATAGGGGGTGGTGATGGAAGGAGCATCTGAATCAATCAAACACTCACATCCGGTCAAAAGATCTGGGTTTAATCCATCACCGTTCTTTAGCCGACTCTGCCACCCCAGTTCAGACATGGCTATATGCAAATCAGTCTGACCCTGTGCCTCATGGGAACAGTCCTGCCCGAACTACTAAGCCAGGTCTTTCTCGGACTGGAAACAAGCTTCCGAGGACCGGTTTCTGGCATTCCAGCCGTCTTCAGCCCAGCTTGCTTGAATCCAGTGGCAAAGTGAGCAAGGGACTCACGTCTGAGCATACCCTGCCACACTTTTGGCGGCCAAAAGCAGTACAAAAGGGGCTGGTGATGGACGGAACATCTGAATCAATCAAACACTCACACCCAGTGAAAAGATCTGGGTTTAATCCATCACCGTTCTTTAGCCCACTCTGCCTCCCCAGTTCAGACATGGCTATATGCAAATCAGTCTGACCCTGTGCCTCATGGGAACAGTCCAGCCCGAACTGCCAAGCCATGTCTTCCCTGGACCGGAAACAAGCTTCCGAGGACCGGTTTATGGCATTCTAGCCGTCTTCAGCCTGGCTTGCTTGAATCCAGTGGCAAAGTGAGCAAGGGACTCACGTCTGAGCTTACCCTGCCACACTTATGGCGGCCAAAAGCGGTACAAAAGGGGGTGGTGATGGACAGAGCATCTGAATCAATCAAACACTCACACCCAGTCAAAAGATCTGGGTTTAATCCATCACCGTTCTGTAGCCCACTCTGCCACCCCAGTTCAGACATGGCTATATGCAAATCAGTCTGACCCTGTGCCTCATGGGAACAGTCCTGCCGAACTACCAAGCCAGGTCTTCCCTGGACTGGAAACAAGCTTCCGAGGACCGGTTTCTGGCATTCCAGCAGTCTTCAGCCCGGCTTGCTTGAATCCAGTGGCAAAGTGGGCAAGGGACTCACGTCTGAGCATACCCTGCCACACTTATGGCGGCCAAAAGCGGTACAAAAGGGGGTGGTGATGGACGGAGCATCTGAATCAATCAAACCCTCACACCCAGTCAAAAGATCTGGGTTTAATCCATCACCGTTCTTTAGCCCACTCTGCCACCCCAGTTCAGACATGGCTATGTGCAAATCAGTCTGAACTTGTACCTCATGGGAACAGTTCAGCCCGAACTGCCAAGCCATGTCTTCCCTGGACCAGAAACAAGCTTCAGAGGACCGGTTTCTGGCATTCCAGCCGTCTTCAGCCCGGCTTGCTTGAATCCAGTGGCAAAGTGAGCAAGGGACTCACGTCTGAGCATACCCTGCCACACTTATGGCGGCCAAAAGCGGTACAAAAGGGGGTGGTGATGGACGGAGCATCTGAATCAATCAAACACTCAAACCCAGTCAAAAGTTCTGGGTTTAATCCTTCACCGTTCTTTAGCCCACTCTGCCACCCCAGTTCAGGCATGGCTATATGCAAATCAGTCTGAACCTGTGCCTCATGGGAACAGTACAGCCCGAACTGCCAAGCCATGTCTTCCCTAGACCGGAAACAAGCTTCCGAGGACCGGTTTCTGGCATTCCAGCCGTCTTCAGCCCGGCTTGCTTGAATCCAGTGGCAAAGTGAGAAAGGGACTCACGTCTGAGCATACCCTGCCACACTTATGGCGGCCTAAAGCGGTACAAAAGGGGGTGGTGATGGACGGAGCATCTGAATCAATCAAACACTCAAACCCAGTCAAAAGTTCTGGGTTTAATCCATCACCGTTCTTTAGCCCACTCTGCCTCCCCAGTTCAGACATGGCTATATGCCAATCAGTCTGACCCTGTGCCTTATGGGAACAGTCCAGCCCGAACTGCCAAGCCATGTCTTCCCTGGACAGGAAACAAGCTTCTGAGGACCGGTTTCTGGCATTCTAGCCGTCTTCAGCCTGGCTTGCTTGAATCCAGTGGCAAAGTGAGCAAGGAACTCACGTCTGAGCATACCCTGCCACACTTATGGCGGCCAAAAGCAGCACAAAAGGGTGTGGTGATGGAGGGAGCATCTGAATCAATCAAACACTCAAACCCAGTCAATAGACCTAGGTTTAATCCATCACCGTTCTTTAGCCACTCTGCCACCGCAGTTCAGACATGGCTATATGCAAATCAGTCTCACCCTGTGCCTCATGGAAACAGTCCATCCCGAACTGCCAAGCCATGTGTTCCCTGGACCGGAAACAAGCTTCCGAGGACCGGTTTTTGGCATTCCAGCCATCTTCAGCCCGGCTTGCTTGAATCCAGTGGCAAAGTGAGCAATGGACTCACGTCTGAGCATACCCTGCCACACTTATGGCTGCCAAAAGTGGTACAATAGGGGGTGGTGATGGACGGAGCATCTGAATCAATCAAACACTCACACCCGGTCAAAATATCTGGGTTTAATCCATCACCGTTCTTTAGCCCACTCTGCCACCCCAGTTCAGACATGGCTATATGCAAATCAGTCTGACCCTGTGCCTCATGGGAACAGTCCTGCCCGAACTACTAAGCCAGGTCTTCCCTGGACTGGAAACAAGCTTCCTAGGACCGGTTTCTGGCATTCCAGCCGTCTTCAGCCGAGCTTGTTTGAATCCAGTGGCAAAGTGAGCAAAGGACTCATGTCTGAGCATACCCTGCCACACTTTTGGCGGCCAAAAGCGGTACAAAAGGGGGTGGTGATGGACGGAACATCTGAATCAATCAAACACTCACACCCAGTCAAAAGATCTGGGTTTAATCCATCACCGTTCTTTAGCCCACTCTGCCTCCCCAGTTCAGACATGGCTATATGCAAATCAGTCTGACCCTGTGCCTCATGGGAACAGTCCAGCCCGAACTGCCAAGCCATGTCTTCCCTGGACCGGAAACAAGCTTCCGAGGACCGGTTTCTGGCATTCTAGCCGTTTTCAGCCTGGCTTGCTTGAATCCAGTGGCAAAGTGAGCAAGGGACTCACGTCTGAGCATACCCTGCCACACTTATGGCGGCCAAAAGCGGTACAAAAGATGGTGGTGATGGACGGAGCATCTGAATCAATCAAACACTCACACCCAGTCAAAAGATCTGGGTTTAATCTATCACCTTTCTTTAGCCCACTCTGCCACCCCAGTTCAGACATGGCTATATGCAAATCAGTCTGACCCTGTGCCTCATGGGAACAGTCCTGCCCGAACTACCGATGCCAGGTCTTCCCTGGACTGGAAACAAATTCCGACGACAAGTTCCTGGCATTCCAGCCGTCTTCAGCCCGGCTTGCTTGAATCCAGTGGCAAAGTGAGCAAGGGACTCACATCTGAGCATACCCTGCCACACTTATGGTGGCCAAAAGCGGTACAAAAGGGGGTGGTGATGGACGGAGCATCTGAATCAATCAAACACTCACACCAAGTGAAAAGATCTGGGTTTAATCCATCGCCGTTCTTTAGCCCACTCTGCTACCCCAGTTCAGACATGGCTATATGCAAATCAGTCTGACCCTGTGCCTCATGGGAACAGTCCAGCCCGAACTGCCAAGCCATGTCTTCCCTGGACCGGAAACAAGCTTCCGAGGACCCGTTTCTGGAATTCCAGCCATATTCAGCCCGGCTTGCTTGAATCCAGTGGCAAAGTGAGCAATGGGCTCACGTCTGAGCATACCCTGCCACACTTATGGCTGCCAAAAGTGGTACAATAGGGGGTGGTGATGGACAGAGCATCTGAATCAATCAAACACTCACATCCGGTCAAAAGATCTGGGTTTAATCCATCACCGTTCTTTAGCCCACTCTGCCACCCCAGTTCAGACATGGCTATATGCAAATCAGTCTGACCCTGTGCCTCATGGGAACAGTCCTGCCCGAACTACTAAGCCAGGTCTTTCTCGGACTGGAAACAAGCTTTCGGGGACCAGTTTCTGGCATTCCAGCCGTCTTCAGCCCAGCTTGCTTGAATCCAGTGGCAAAGTGAGCAAGGGACTCACGTCTGAGCATACATTGCCACACTTATGGCGGCCAAAAGCGGTACAAAAGGGGGTGGTGATGGACGGAGCATCTGAATCAATCAAACCCTCACACCCAGTCAAAATATCTGGGTTTAATCCATCACCGTTCTTTAGCCCACTCTGCCACCCCAGTTCAGACATGGCTATGTGCAAATCAGTCTGACCCTGTACCTCATGGGAACAGTTCAGCCCGAACTGCCAAGCCATGTCTTCCCTGGACCAGAAACAAGCTTCAGAGGACCGGTTTCTGGCATTCCAGCCGTCTTCAGCCCGGCTTGCTTGAATCCAGTGGCAAAGTGAGCAAGGGACTCACGTCTGAGCATACCCTGCCACACTTATGGCGGCCAAAAGCGGTACAAAAGGAGGTGGTGATGGACGGAGCATCTGAATCAATCAAACACTCACACGCAGTCAAAAGATCTGGGTTTAATCCATCACCGTTCTTTAGCCCACTCTGCCACCCCAGCTCAGACATGGCTATATGCAAATCAGTCTGGCCCTGTGCCTCGTGGGAACAGTCCAGCGCGAACTGCCAAGCCATGTCTTCCCTGGACCGGAAACAAGCTTCCGAGGACCGGTTTCTGGCATTCTAGCCGTCTTCAGCCCAGCTTGCTTGAATCCAGTGGCAAAGTGAGCAAGGGACTCACGTCTGAGCATACCCTGCCACACTTTTGGCGGCCAAAAGCGGTACAAAAGGGGGTGGTGATGGAGGGAGCATTTGAATCAATCAAACACTCAAACCCAGTCAATAGATCTAGGTTTAATCCATCACCGTTCTTTAGCCACTCTGCCACAGCAGTTCAGACATGACTATATGCAAATCAGTCTGACCCTGTGCCTCATGGGAACAGTCCAGCCCGAACTGCCAAGCCATGTCTTCCCTGGACCGGAAACAAGCTTCCGAGGACCGGTTTCTGGCATTCCAGCCATATTCAGCCCGGCTTGCTTGAATCCAGTGGCAAAGTGAGCAATGGGCTCACGTCTGAGCAGACCCTGCCACACTTATGGCTGCCAAAAGTGGTACAATAGGGGGTGGTGATGGACGGAGCATCTGAATCAATCAAACACTCACATCCGGTCAAAAGATCTGGGTTTAATCCATCACCGTTCTTTAGCCCACTCTGCCACCCCAGTTCAGACATGGCTATATGCAAATCAGTCTGACCCTGTGCCTCATGGGAACAGTCCTGCCCGAACTACTAAGCCAGGTCTTTCTCGGACTGGAAACAAGCTTCCGAGGACCGGTTTCTGGCATTCCAGCCGTCTTCAGCCCAGCTTGCTTGAATCCAGTGGCAAAGTGAGCAAGGGACTCACGTCTGAGCATACCCTGCCACACTTTTGGCGGCCAAAAGCAGTACAAAAGGGGCTGGTGATGGACGGAACATCTGAATCAATCAAACACTCACACCCAGTGAAAAGATCTGGGTTTAATCCATCACCGTTCTTTAGCCCACTCTGCCTAGCCAGTTCAGACATGGCTATATGCAAATCAGTCTGACCCTGTGCCTCATGGGAACAGTCCAGCCCGAACTGCCAAGCCATGTCTTCCCTGGACCGGAAACAAGCTTCCGAGGACCGGTTTCTGGCATTCTAGCCGTCTTCAGCCTGGCTTGCTTGAATCCAGTGGCAAAGTGAGCAAGGGACTCACGTCTGAGCTTACCCTGCCACACTTATGGCGGCCAAAAGCGGTACAAAAGGGGGTGGTGATGGACAGAGCATCTGAATCAATCAAACACTCACACCCAGTCAAAAGATCTGGGTTTAATCCATCACCGTTCTGTAGCCCACTCTGCCACCCCAGTTCAGACATGGCTATATGCAAATCAGTCTGACCCTGTGCCTCATGGGAACAGTCCTGCCGAACTACCAAGCCAGGTCTTCCCTGGACTGGAAACAAGCTTCCGAGGACCGGTTTCTGGCATTCCAGCAGTCTTCAGCCCGGCTTGCTTGAATCCAGTGGCAAAGTGGGCAAGGGACTCACGTCTGAGCATACCCTGCCACACTTATGGCGGCCAAAAGCGGTACAAAAGGGGGTGGTGATGGACGGAGCATCTGAATCAATCAAACCCTCACACCCAGTCAAAAGATCTGGGTTTAATCCATCACCGTTCTTTAGCCCACTCTGCCACCCCAGTTCAGACATGGCTATGTGCAAATCAGTCTGAACTTGTACCTCATGGGAATAGTTCAGCCCGAACTGCCAAGCCATGTCTTCCCTGGACCAGAAACAAGCTTCAGAGGACCGGTTTCTGGCATTCCAGCCGTCTTCAGCCCGGCTTGCTTGAATCCAGTGGCAAAGTGAGCAAGGGACTCACGTCTGAGCATACCCTGCCACACTTATGGCGGCCAAAAGCGGTACAAAAGGGGGTGGTGATGGACGGAGCATCTGAATCAATCAAACACTCAAACCCAGTCAAAAGTTCTGGGTTTAATCCTTCACCGTTCTTTAGCCCACTCTGCCACCCCAGTTCAGGCATGGCTATATGCAAATCAGTCTGAACCTGTGCCTCATGGGAACAGTACAGCCCGAACTGCCAAGCCATGTCTTCCCTAGACCGGAAACAAGCTTCCGAGGACCGGTTTCTGGCATTCCAGCCGTCTTCAGCCCAGCTTGCTTGAATCCAGTGGCAAAGTGAGCAAGGGACTCACGTCTGAGCATACCCTGCCACACTTATGGCGGCCAAAAGCGGTACAAAAGGAGGTGGTGATGGACGGAGCACCTGAATCAATCAAACACTCACACGCAGTCAAAAGATCTGGGTTTAATCCATCACCGTTCTTTAGCCCACTCTGCCACCCCAGCTCAGACATGGCTATATGCAAATCAGTCTGGCCCTGTGCCTCATGGGAACAGTCCAGCGCGAACTGCCAAGCCATGTCTTCCCTGGACCGGAAACAAGCTTCCGAGGACCGGTTTCTGGCATTCTTGCCGTCTGCAGCCCAGCTTGCTTGAAACCAGTGGCAAAGTGAGCAAGGGACTCACGTCTGAGCATACCCTGCCACACTTTTGGCGGCCAAAAGCGGTACAAAAGGGTGTGGTGATGGAGGGAGCATTTGAATCAATCAAACACTCAAACCCAGTCAATAGATCTAGGTTTAATCCATCACCGTTCTTTAGCCACTCTGCCACAGCAGTTCAGACATGGCTATATGCAAATCAGTCTGACCCTGTGCCTCATGGGAACAGTCCAGCCCGAACTGCCAAGCCATGTCTTCCCTGGACCGGAAACAAGCTTCCGAGGACCGGTTTCTGGCATTCCAGCCATATTCAGCCCGGCTTGCTTGAATCCAGTGGCAAAGTGAGCAATGGGCTCACGTCTGAGCAGACCCTGCCACACTTATGGCTGCCAAAAGTGGTACAATAGGGGGTGGTGATGGACGGAGCATCTGAATCAATCAAACACTCACATCCGGTCAAAAGATCTGGGTTTAATCCATCACCGTTCTTTAGCCCACTCTGCCACCCCAGTTCAGACATGGCTATATGCAAATCAGTCTGACCCTGTGCCTCATGGGAACAGTCCTGCCCGAACTACTAAGCCAGGTCTTTCTCGGACTGGAAACAAGCTTCCGAGGACCGGTTTCTGGCATTCCAGCCGTCTTCAGCCCAGCTTGCTTGAATCCAGTGGCAAAGTGAGCAAGGGACTCACGTCTGAGCATACCCTGCCACACTTTTGGCGGCCAAAAGCAGAACAAAAGGGGCTGGTGATGGACGGAACATCTGAATCAATCAAACACTCACACCCAGTGAAAAGATCTGGGTTTAATCCATCACCGTTCTTTAGCCCACTCTGCCTCCCCAGTTCAGACATGGCTATATGCAAATCAGTCTGACCCTGTGCCTCATGGGAACAGTCCAGCCCGAACTGCCAAGCCATGTCTTCCCTGGACCGGAAACAAGCTTCCGAGGACCGGTTTATGGCATTCTAGCCGTCTTCAGCCTGGCTTGCTTGAATCCAGTGGCAAAGTGAGCAAGGGACTCACGTCTGAGCTTACCCTGCCACACTTATGGCGGCCAAAAGCGGTACAAAAGGGGGTGGTGATGGACAGAGCATCTGAATCAATCAAACACTCACACCCAGTCAAAAGATCTGGGTTTAATCCATCACCGTTCTGTAGCCCACTCTGCCACCCCAGTTCAGACATGGCTATATGCAAATCAGTCTGACCCTGTGCCTCATGGGAACAGTCCTGCCGAACTACCAAGCCAGGTCTTCCCTGGACTGGAAACAAGCTTCCGAGGACCGGTTTCTGGCATTCCAGCAGTCTTCAGCCCGGCTTGCTTGAATCCAGTGGCAAAGTGGGCAAGGGACTCACGTCTGAGCATACCCTGCCACACTTATGGCGGCCAAAAGCGGTACAAAAGGGGGTGGTGATGGACGGAGCATCTGAATCAATCAAACCCTCACACCCAGTCAAAAGATCTGGGTTTAATCCATCACCGTTCTTTAGCCCACTCTGCCACCCCAGTTCAGACATGGCTATGTGCAAATCAGTCTGAACTTGTACCTCATGGGAACAGTTCAGCCCGAACTGCCAAGCCATGTCTTCCCTGGACCAGAAACAAGCTTCAGAGGACCGGTTTCTGGCATTCCAGCCGTCTTCAGCCCGGCTTGCTTGAATCCAGTGGCAAAGTGAGCAAGGGACTCACGTCTGAGCATACCCTGCCACACTTATGGCGGCCAAAAGCGGTACAAAAGGGGGTGGTGATGGACGGAGCATCTGAATCAATCAAACACTCAAACCCAGTCAAAAGTTCTGGGTTTAATCCTTCACCGTTCTTTAGCCCACTCTGCCACCCCAGTTCAGGCATGGCTATATGCAAATCAGTCTGAACCTGTGCCTCATGGGAACAGTACAGCCCGAACTGCCAAGCCATGTCTTCCCTGGACCGGAAACAAGCTTCTGAGGACCGGTTTCTGGCATTCTAGCCGTCTTCAGCCTGGCTTGCTTGAATCCAGTGGCAAAGTGAGCAAGGAACTCACGTCTGAGCATACCCTGCCACACTTATGGCGGCCAAAAGCAGTACAAAAGAGGGTGGTGATGGAGGGAGCATCTGAATCAATCAAACACTCAAACCCAGTCAATAGATCTAGGTTTAATCCATCACCGTTCTTTAGCCACTCTGCCACCGCAGTTCAGACATGGCTATATGCAAATCAATCTGACCCTGTGCCTCATGGGAACAGTCCAGCCCGAACTGCCAAGCAATGTCTTCCCTGTACCGGAAACAAGCTTACGAGGACCGGTTTCTGGCATTCCAGCCATCTTCAGCCCAGCTTGCTTGAATCCAGTGGCAAAGTGAGCAATGGTCTCACGTCTGAGCATACCCTGCCACACTTATGGCGGCCAAAAGCGGTACAAAAGATGATGGTGATGGACGGAGCATCTGAATCAATAAAACACTCACACCCATTCAAAGGATCTGGGTTTAATCTATCACCTTTCTTTAGCCCACTCTGCCACCCCAGTTCAGACATGGCTATATGCAAATCAGTCTGACCCTGTGCCTCATGGGAACAGTCCTGTCCGAACTACCAAGCCAGGTCTTCCCTGGACTGGAAACAAGCTTTCGAGGACAAGTTTCTGGCATTCTAGCCGTCTTCAGCCCGGCTTGCTTGAATCCAGTGGCAAAGTGAGCAAGGGACTCACATCTGAGCATACCCTGCCACACTTATGGCGGCCAAAAGTGGTACAAAAGGGGGTGGTGAATGACGGAGCATCTGAATCAATCAAACACTCACACCCGGTCAAAAGATCTGGGTTTAATCCATCACCGTTCTTTAGCCCAGTCTGCCACCCCAGTTCAGACATGGCTATATGCAAATCAGTCTGACCCTGTGCCTCATTGGAACAGTCCTGCCAAAACTACTAAGCCAGGTCTTCCCTGGACTGAAAACAAGCTTCCGAGGACCGGTTTCTGGCATTCCAGCCGTCTTCAGCCCAGCTTGCTTGAATTCAGTGGCAATGTGATCAAGGGACTCACGTCTGAGCATACCCTGCCACACTTTTGGCGGCCAAAAGCGGTACAAAAGGGGATGGTGATGGACAGAACATCTGAATCAATCAAACACTCACGCTCAGTCAAAAGATATGGGTTTAATCCATCACCGTTCTTTAGCCCACTCTGCCTCCCCAGTTCAGACATGGCTATATGCAAATCAGTCTGACCCTGTGCCTCATGGGAACAGTCCAGCCCGAACTGCCAAGCCATGTCTTCCCTGGACCCGAAACAAGCTTCCGAGGACCGGTTCCTGGCATTCTAGCCGTCTTCAGCCTGGCTTGCTTGAATCCAGTGTCAAAGTGAGCAAGGGACTCACGTCTGAGCATACACTGCCATACGTATGGCGGCCAAAAGCGGTACAAAAGATGGTGGTGATGTACGGAGCATCTGAATCAATGAAACACTCACACCCAGTCAAAAGATCTGGGTTTAATCCATCACGTTTCTTTAGCCCACTCTGCCACCCCAGTTCAGACATGGCTATATGCAAATCAGTCTGACCCTGTGCCTCATGGGAACAGTCCTGCCCGAATTACCAAGCCAGGTCTTCCCTGGACTGTAAACAAGCTTCCGAGGACAAGTTTCTGGCATTACAGCCGTCTTCAGCCCGGCTTGCTTATACCAGTGGCAAAGTGAGCAAGGGACTCACATCTGAGCATACCCTGCCAAACTTATGGCGGCCAAAAGCGGTACAAAAGGGGGTGGTGATGGAGGGAGCATCTGAATCAATCAAACACTCAAACCCAGTCAATAGATCTAGGTTTAATCCATCACCGTTCTTTAGCCACTCTGCCACCGCAGTTCAGACATGGCTATATGCAAATCAGTCTGACCCTGTGCCTCATGGGAACAGTCCAGCCCGAACTGCCAAGCCATGTCTTCCCTTGACCGGAAACAAGCTTCTGAGGACCCGTTTCTGGCATTCCAGCCATCTTCAGCCCGGCTTGCTTGAATCCAGTGGCAAAGGGAGCAATGGACTCACTCTGAGCATACCCTGCCACACTTATGGTTGCCAAAAGTGGTACAATAGGGGGTGGTGATGGACGGAGCATCTGAATCAATCAAACACTCACATCCGGTCAAAAGATCTGGGTTTAATCCATCACCGTTCTTTAGCCCACTCTGCCACCCCAGTTCAGACATGGCTATATGCAAATCAGTCTGACCCTGTGCCTCATGGGAACAGTCCTGCCCGAACTACTAAGCCAGGTCTTCCTCAGACTGGAAACAAGATTTCCGAGGACCAGTTTCTGGCATTCCAGCCGTCTTCAGCCCAGCTTGCTTGAATCCAGTGGCAAACTGAGCAAGGGACTCACGTCTGAGCATACCCTGCCACACTTTTGGCTGCCAAAAGCGGTACAAAAGGGAGTGGTGATGGACGGAACATCTGAATCAATCAAACACTCACACCCAGTCAAAAGATCTGGGTTTAATCCATCACCGTTGTGAGAAGTTGGCCTGGTATATAATGCTCACTAATTCTAGTGATCACTTTGTACCATGTCAAGCAACCCTTATGATGATGGTTGTAATTCAACCTTGTAGACCAGTTATCCTAGTGGTAACGTGGACAAAGCAGTCTTAGGCTAAACTCTGAAAGGCATGTGAAGCCAGCTGTTATACCATACACAACCCCCTTGAATACCAAATGAAAGGGACACCACACAGATATATATTGAAAATATATATTGATTTATTAACTATTAAATCCCCTGGACTCTTTATGAGCACAGAAGCACAAGCGTTAAATCACAAGACAGTTTAAAATACACAAAAGTTGCACAATATGGATGAGCCCTAGGGGCCACCTAAACCATATACTAAGAAAGTGGTATAAGAGATACCTATAGGAAAGTGAAGAGGCCTAGGGCCTTGGGAATCACTGGAGCTATTCGAGACTGGAGTTAACTAAGTCGGGAAAGGCCCACGGGACTCGGGTGCAGTGTTCAAAGTGCACGCACTTCTCAATACAAAGTCTATGGTGCGTAAAAAGCACAAAGTTAGAAAGTTAGGAACCTTCCGAGTGACCTACGGAGCTGAAACTTAAAACACAGGCCCTTGGGATGTGTACCAGTGCAGGAGCACCGGCGGAGCTGAGTTACCTCACCCACAGGAAGCGGGTGCACAGGGTCGAAGTTGTGTCGGGTTTCGTCACGCTGGTCGATGGTGCTTGGAGCTGAAGATGCTGCAGGCGGCTCGATGAGAAGAGTTCCGGTGGATCCAAGGGTGGATCTGAAGATGTGAAGACCTGAAAGCAGAGGGGACAGTGTTCAAAGTCACTAGCCAGTGACTACCGTGGAACCAGATTGGAACCAGGCGATGTCGGGTGCAAACAGGCGTTGTCGGGTAGCTTCTTTCTGCAGCCACGTGGATACCCGGGGTCGAGGACGTCCAGGAGTCGGTCACGAGCTGTCCCACGTAGGCTTCTCGCTGTTGGCGGTGTCGGCGACCTGATCGGAGCAAACAGGCCTTGGCAAATGCAAGCCACGCAGAAGTTGAAAGATGCTGTTCACTCGGACCAGCAAGGTCAGAGCGGGTGCTCCTTTTCACAGGAGCTTGGGTAGGTCTGGAGCAACCAGACCTGCTGTTTAAATCTTCGGGTTCGTCGCCAAGATGGCCGCTGACCACGTGGCTAGTGGCCGGGATGGCGCGTCGAGTGGCACAATGCAAAAGGGCCCCACGCAGATCGTGGAGATGCTGGAGGGCTGATCTTCGGTGCAAAGGCTGCTCGGTGGTGGGGGTTCTCAATCCCCAAAGCACAACGTCGAGGATGCCTCAGAAGCTGCGCAGTCAGCTTTTCGAGTGTCTTCCAAGAGGTCCGGTCCCACGTCACTCGGTGCCTCCACGGGTCCCTTCTTCGCAGGGACTGTGGATCGGGCTCTGAGAGGTCTGGGAGTCTGCTTCTTGTCGGGCTCTGGGCTCGGTCTCCGGCGGGAGGCGGCGGCAAAGCAGACATCGAGTTGCTGGTTGGTACCTGTGTTCACAGGGTGGCCACTCCTAGGCCACAAGGGAGATTCTCTTCAGTCTTCTGTGCAGCAGAATGTCGAAGTCCAGTCTTCTTCTTGTTTAAAGTTGATTTCGGGATGATCTGCTGTGCAATGGCACTGCTCCCCCTCTTATTCCCAAACTGGGGGTGGATCACCTACTAGGTCCCTCCTCTGGGAGGAACCAGGAAGGGGGGCGGTTACACCCCCTTTCCTTTGTCCAGCTCCGCGCCAGGACTGGGGCTGGAAGGCCCCAGAACCGGTTTGGACTGGCCTATGCACGGGGACACCTTGTGTGCCCCAGGCATGTCTGATTCTATTCAGCCCTGTCCTACCCAATACACAAAATCCTGTCTGGGGTGGTGCTCGCACCTCCCAAGGCAGGAAACCCTTTGTCCAGGCCACCATCTGCCGAGTTTCGGTCAGCAGCAGGAGGCCAGACTTGTGTCTGTGGTGGCAGCGTCCATTTTGTGAAGCTGAGGCTCTGTTTAACTTTAACCGGGGTTAAGGCTACGCACATGTCGTGTCCCTCTAGAAGGGTGGAATGCTATCCCCGTCGCCAGAATTGGCGAGGGGATAGTATTCCAATTCGTATGACACCTTACTCGACATGTTTTGATAAAGCCAAACCAAAGATAGCATTTAACCGCGAGGATTATAATGCACTTAAGAGTATATGGTATGGCAATATCCCGGAACAGCTTAGGGAGTTGTTCCCGACAGCTGCAGACAGGCTCAGCTCATGCTAGAGCACCATCTCACATATTTCCAAGCACTCTGCCTCCAGGATTGATGAGGCCTTCCATAGGAGTGGCTGATAGGAACATCTGTGTCCAGTTTAGGGTTAGGCACAGACATACTGTACCTAAGTAAGAGGTGGTTACACCGACTTACCCCAGCTGAGTGATCAGCCAGTTGTGTCAAATATGGAGGCCAGGCCAGGGGTGGCATAATACATGCTGCAGCCCCTGGTAGGCCTTGGATACACCTATGCCCTGGGCACCTAGGGTGCACTAGTACAGGGGCTCATAAGGTGAACCAATTCCAATTGTGTTATGCACCTAAGGTACATGGAGTCCATTTTAAGGAGAGAGCAATCAGCCTGGGGCCCTGAATAGCAGGATCCCAGGCCAACTAAGTCAAAAACCAGCTAAACACCAGGCAAAAAGTTTGGGGGTAACCATAGTCAGATATCCACCTTCCTACATAACCCCCCCCCAAACGAAAGGAGATAAGGCTATCCTTGACCAGGTAAGCCTATATTGCCTAAGTGGCCATATAAGGAAGTACCAGCTCTGGCTTGGTAACCCCCTGTCTCATGGTCCACTAAGCAATCCCTCACCCTAAGGGTATCTGAGGGTCTCCACCATAGGGAATCTCTACCTGTGGTGTGTCTTTGCAAAGTCAAAGGCTGGTGTTGAGATGGAGTACTGAAGTGAGTTTCCTCTGTAGGGCTCAGCTTCCTCCAATCACTCTCCACCATGTGTGCCTTTCTTTCTCTGACTGAGTTGCACTGTGCTCTCAGGGTCAACCTCTGGCTACCTAAAGCTGGAGGCTGGGTCCCTCTGTTTGGCTTACTGGAGGGACAGGTCAGGTTTGGGCCCTTAGGGTCCCAGGTTTGGCTGTGCCCAACAATATCCATCTGGGGGAGGTCCCTAACTACTTTTAAGGGGGATCCCTCAGGAGTTTTTAAAGCTTGCACCTCACTAGGGCTACTAGTTTCGGTGCCCCTAATCTGCTGATGGAGGTGCTTTATTTGACAGGGGGCCCTTTGGGTCTCACTGTCCTTCTTGTCCTCTGCAGCCCTGGGCTGAGTAAGGCAAGGTAGAGAGGGGCAGGTTACCTGCTCCAGACTGGGTCCCTCCTGAGAAGGGTCCACTGCCATCAGAGGTTCTGTCAGGCCAGGCCTAACAACCTCTGGGACAGTTCCTTCATCAGGGGTAAGATCAGTTCCCTGAGGAGGCTGATCCTTTCCTAAAGTCTGGTGAGGGGGAGATTTCTCTTCCTCCTCCATGCTCTCTGTTTGGGTGGAGTGATCCATCATTTCAGGCTTCACTACCCATGTATCTGTTTGAGTTTGCGCTGTGGCCATCACAGCCCCTCCAACCTTTTCAGGAGGAGACTCAGTTTGGGTATGGGCTGTTACCAGTACAGCCCTGCTACTCTTTCCAGGAGGGAAGTTATCTAAAGATGGGGCTGAGGTTTGCTCAGCCCTCCCAACCTTTTCAGGAAGGACATCTTGAATTGGGGCTGTAGCCATTACAGCCCCACTAACCTTTCCATGGAGATTTACCATTCTAGAATGGGTTTGCTGTTCAACCTCAGCCCAGGCTGAGATTTCCAAATCATTACCCAGTAGGCAATCTACAGGCAAGTTTGCTGACACTGCCACTCTCTTTGGGCCAGTGACACCTCCCCAGCTAAGATTGACTACTGCCATGGGATGATTGGTTCCTATGCCATCAATGTTTGTCACCTGATATTTGGCGTCAGGTAAAAGTTGCCTTGAGGGGACTAGACATTCAGCCACCATGGTGATGCTAGCCCCTGTGTCTCTGAAGGCCTCAAATTTCAAGCCATTGATGAGGGGCTCCTGTCTATACTTGCTCAAAGTGTTTGGGCAAGCTGTGAAATTGGCAAACCCCATGCCAGTCTCATAGACAAGAGTATCTGAGTTAGGGGACCTGGATAGGCCAGAGTCCACCTGTCCTCCAAAAGTAAACCCACCCAAATTCTTGGGGGTGCTCCCACCACCTGGGGGACCACTGCTAACAGTGACAGGAGGTGTTGGAGCCTTACCTGGAGGTATATTCTCCTTATTGCCATTCTTGGGACAACAGCTATCTGTTTTGTAATGCCCCACCTGTTTACAGGTATGACAATAAGGCTTTTTCTGGGATGTAGAAGTGTCTTGGGACCCACCCCCATTCTTGGAGTTTTGGGGCCCTGGGGAAGTCTTTTCCTTACTTTTATCCCCACCCTTCTCTTGAGGCTTGGTAGTCTCTTTCTTTTGGTCACCACCCTGGTTCTTAGGCCTGATCCTGGTTCTGACCCATTTGTCTGCCCTCCTACCCAATTCTTGTGGGGAGGTCAGATCAGAGTCAACCAGGTGCTGATGTAGAAGCTGATTTTGACAATTACTTAAGATTTGCTCTCTCATAATTAAATTATACAATCCTGTATAGTCAGTAACCTTACTTCCCAGCAACCAGCCCTCCAGAGCCTTAGTGGCACACTCAACAAATTCAGACCAGTCCTGAGTCTGTGTCTTCTGGGTGTCTCTGAACATTAACCTGTACTGTTCAGTGGTTAAGCCCAACCCATCAATCAGAGCACTCTTCAGGACCATGTAGTTTCTAGAATCCTCATCACTAACTGTGAGGAGTCTGTCTCTGCCTCTACCTTCAAAGGAGAGCCACAAGATTGCTGCCCACTGCTCCTGAGGGATCTGCTGTACCATGCAGGCTCTCTCAAGTGCAGTCATCCATTTGTGGATATCATCCCCAGCTTTGTAGGGGGGCACAATCTTACTCAGGTTTCTTGTATCAAAGGACCTGTCTTTATCCTTCTGGATATTGCTGCCACCAGTGGATCCTAATCCACTCTCTCTAGGCTGTCTTGCTCTAGCAAGTTTCTCCTTAGCCAGGGCAACCTCTAACTCTTGCCTCTGGATCCTAAGCTCAGCCTCTCTCATCTTGGCCTCATGTTCCCTTCTCTGAGGGCTAGTCATCTCCTTTCTGGAGTGACCATGAGAGCCTCTAGAGACATGGGAGGTATTGGACTCACCTGAGTGATGCCTCCTCCTCCTATGGCCCTGGTTAAGTCCACCTGGGGGTCTGAATGGGTTGTTACCTGATTCATTCCCAAGTTGACTTAAGTTAGCCTGGTTCAGTCTACTGACCAGCACCTGACTATCTCTGTCATCATCTGACTCACTGCTTTTTCCACCTCCTCCTCCTCTTCTTCTTCCTCTACATCTACTTGAGGAGCTCCAGTGGTGGAGGCTTCCTCATCTACCAGGATGATAGGGGCAGGGGTGTCTACAGTGTCATCCTCTGAAGGATGGCCTCCTTCAGCATTCCCTGTGGGGTTTGCTTTAGAGGTCTTTAGAGCCTCAGACTGATCCAAGAGCTCTCTTAGGTGGTCTGTAGTAGGGGAAGGCCCTGTCTTCAGACCCCTTAAGACACAAAGCTGTCTTAATTCCTTAAAGGGAAAAATAGCAAACTGGGATGGTGCCCTTGGAGGGTCACTCTCAACAGGAGTAAGTCCACTGGACCCCTCTGTTCCAGACATTGCTCTAGTGTGGGTGGATGTGTTGCAATCTACCTACACTGGTGTTTACCTACTAAACCTATCTAGTAGTTGTAGCTAGGGTGTGCTACTCCCTTTGCTCTACAACAACTAAGTTCAGTAGAACTTAAGTATACTAGTCTTGTTTTATATGTACCTAGCAGGTACCTGTATGATCTTTCAAATGATAATCTCAAAGATTGTAATGGTAAAACAACAGCAAGCTCAGATCCCAATCCGCTGCTCACCAATGTGAGAAGTTGGCCTGGTATATAATGCTCACTAATTCTAGTGATCACTTTGTACCATGCCAAGCAACCCTTATGATGATGGTTGTAATTCAACCTTGTAGACCAGTTATCCTAGTGGTAACGTGGACAAAGCAGTCTTAGGCTAAACTCTGAAAGGCATGTGAAGCCAGCTGTTATACCATACACAACCCCCTTGAATACCAAATGAAAGGGACACCACACAGATATATATTGAAAATATATATTGATTTATTAACTATTAAATCCCCTGGACTCTTTATGAGCACAGAAGCACAAGCGTTAAATCACAAGACAGTTTAAAATACACAAAAGTTGCACAATATGGATGAGCCCTAGGGGCCACCTAAACCATATACTAAGAAAGTGGTATAAGAGATACCTATAGGAAAGTGAAGAGGCCTAGGGCCTTGGGAATCGCTGGAGCTATTCGAGACTGGAGTTAACTAAGTCGGGAAAGGCCCACGGGACTCGGGTGCAGTGTTCAAAGTGCATGCACTTCTCAATACAAAGTCTATGGTGCGTAAAAAGCACAAAGTTAGAAAGTTAGGAACCTTCCGAGTGACCTACGGAGCTGAAACTTAAAACACAGGCCCTTGGGATGTGTACCAGTGCAGGAGCACCGGCGGAGCTGAGTTACCTCACCCACAGGAAGCGGGTGCACAGGGTCGAAGTTGTGTCGGGTTTCGTCACGCTGGTCGATGGTGCTTGGAGCTGAAGATGCTGCAGGCGGCTCGATGAGAAGAGTTCCGGTGGATCCAAGGGTGGATCTGAAGATGTGAAGACCTGAAAGCAGAGGGGACAGTGTTCAAAGTCACTAGCCAGTGACTACCGTGGAACCAGATTGGAACCAGGCGATGTCGGGTGCAAACAGGCGTTGTCGGGTAGCTTCTTTCTGCAGCCACGTGGATACCCGGGGTCGAGGACGTCCAGGAGTCGGTCATGAGCTGTCCCACGTAGGCTTCTCGCTGTTGGCGGTGTCGGCGACCTGATCGGAGCAAACAGGCCTTGGCAAATGCAAGCCACGCAGAAGTTGAAAGATGCTGTTCACTCGGACCAGCAAGGTCAGAGCGGGTGCTCCTTTTCACAGGAGCTTGGGTAGGTCTGGAGCAACCAGACCTGCTGTTTAAATCTTCGGGTTCGTCGCCAAGATGGCCGCTGACCACGTGGCTAGTGGCCGGGATGGCGCGTCGAGTGGCACAATGCAAAAGGGCCCCACGCAGATCGTGGAGATGCTGGAGGGCTGATCTTCGGTGCAAGGGCTGCTCGGTGGTGGGGGTTCTCAATCCCCAAAGCACAACGTCGAGGATGCCTCAGAAGCTGCGCAGTCAGCTTTTCGATTGCCTTCCAAGAGGTCCGGTCCCACGTCACTCGGTGCCTCCACGGGTCCCTTCTTCGCAGGGACTGTGGATCGGGCTCTGAGAGGTCTGGGAGTCTGGTTCTTGTCGGGCTTTGGGCTCGGTCTCTGGCGGGAGGCGGCGGCAAAGCAGACGTCGAGTTGCTGGTTGGTACCTGTGTTCACAGGGTGGCCACTCCTAGGCCACAAGGGAGATTCTCTTCAGTCTTCTGTGCAGCAGAATGTCGAAGTCCAGTCTTCTTCTTGTTTAAAGTTGATTTCGGGATGATCTGCTGTGCAATGGCACTGCTCCCCCTCTTATTCCCAAACTGGGGGTGGATCACCTACTAGGTCCCTCCTCTGGGAGGAACCAGGAAGGGGGGCGGTTACACCCCCTTTCCTTTGTCCAGCTCCGCGCCAGGACTGGGGCTGGAAGGCCCCAGAACCGGTTTGGACTGGCCTATGCACGGGGACACCTTGTGTGCCCCCGGCATGTCTGATTCTATTCAGCCCTGTCCTACCCAATACACAAAATCCTGTCTGGGGTGGTGCTCGCACCTCCCAAGGCAGGAAACCCTTTGTCCAGGCCACCATCTGCCGAGTTTCGGTCAGCAGCAGGAGGCCAGACTTGTGTCTGTGGTGGCAGCGTCCATTTTGTGAAGCTGAGGCTCTGTTTAACTTTAACCGGGGTTAAGGCTACGCACATGTCGTGTCCCTCTAGAAGGGTGGAATGCTATCCCCGTCGCCAGAATTGGCGAGGGGATAGTATTCCAATTCGTATGACACCTTACTCGACATGTTTTGATAAAGCCAAACCAAAGATAGCATTTAACCGCGAGGATTATAATGCACTTAAGAGTATATGGTATGGCAATATCCCGGAACAGCTTAGGGAGTTGTTCCCGACAGCTGCAGACAGGCTCAGCTCATGCTAGAGCACCATCTCACATATTTCCAAGCACTCTGCCTCCAGGATTGATGAGGCCTTCCATAGGAGTGGCTGATAGGAACATCTGTGTCCAGTTTAGGGTTAGGCACAGACATACTGTACCTAAGTAAGAGGTGGTTACACCGACTTACCCCAGCTGAGTGATCAGCCAGTTGTGTCAAATATGGAGGCCAGGCCAGGGGTGGCATAATACATGCTGCAGCCCCTGGTAGGCCTTGGATACACCTATGCCCTGGGCACCTAGGGTGCACTAGTACAGGGGCTCATAAGGTGAACCAATTCCAATTGTGTTATGCACCTAAGGTACATGGAGTCCATTTTAAGGAGAGAGCAATCAGCCTGGGGCCCTGAATAGCAGGATCCCAGGCCAACTAAGTCAAAAACCAGCTAAACACCAGGCAAAAAGTTTGGGGGTAACCATAGTCAGATATCCACCTTCCTACAACCGTTCTTTAGCCCACTCTGCCTCCCCAGTTCAGACATGGCTATCTGCAAATCAGTCTGACCCTGTGCCTCATGGGAACAGTCCAGCCCGAACTGCCAAGCCATGTCTTCCCTGGACCGGAAACAAGCTTCCGAGGACCGGTTTCTGGCATTCTAGCCGTCTTCAGCCTGGCTTGCTTGAATCCAGTGGCAAAGTGAGCAAGGGACTCACGTCTGAGCTTACCCTGCCACACTTATGGCAGCCAAAAGCGGTACAAAAGGGGGTGGTGATGGACAGAGCATCTGAATCAATCAAACACTCACACCCAGTCAAAAGATCTGGGTTTAATCCATCACCGTTCTGTAGCCCACTCTGCCACCCCAGTTCAGACATGGCTATATGCAAATCAGTCTGACCCTGTGCCTCATGGGAACAGTCCTGCCGAACTACCAAGCCAGGTCTTCCCTGGACTGGAAACAAGCTTCCGAGGACCGGTTTCTGGCATTCCAGCAGTCTTCAGCCCGGCTTGCTTGAATCCAGTGGCAAAGTGGGCAAGGGACTCACGTCTGAGCATACCCTGCCACACTTATGGCGGCCAAAAGCGGTACAAAAGGGGGTGGTGATGGACGGAGCATCTGAATAAATCAAACCCTCACACCCAGTCAAAAGATCTGGGTTTAATCCATCACCGTTCTTTAGCCCACTCTGCCACCCCAGTTCAGACATGGCTATGTGCAAATCAGTCTGAACTTGTACCTCATGGGAATAGTTCAGCCCGAACTGCCAAGCCATGTCTTCCCTGGACCAGAAACAAGCTTCAGAGGACCGGTTTCTGGCATTCCAGCCGTCTTCAGCCCGGCTTGCTTGAATCCAGTGGCAAAGTGAGGTGGTGATGGACGGAGCATCTGAATCAATCAAACACTCACACGCAGTCAAAAGATCTGGGTTTAATCCATCACCGTTCTTTAGCCCACTCTGCCACCCCAGCTCAGACATGGCTATATGCAAATCAGTCTGGCCCTGTGCCTCATGGGAACAGTCCAGCGCGAACTGCCAAGCCATGTCTTCCCTGGACCGGAAACAAGCTTCCGAGGCATTCTAGCCGTCTTCAGCCCAGCTTGCTTGAATCCAGTGGCAAAGTGAGCAAGGGACTCACGTCTGAGCATACCCTGCCACACTTTTGGCGGCCAAAAGCGGTACAAAAGGGGGTGGTGATGGAGGGAGCATTTGAATCAATCAAACACTCAAACCCAGTCAATAGATCTAGGTTTAATCCATCACCGTTCTTTAGCCACTCTGCCACAGCAGTTCAGACATGGCTATATGCAAATCAGTCTGACCCTGTGCCTCATGGGAACAGTCCAGCCCGAACTGCCAAGCCATGTCTTCCCTGGACCGGAAACAAGCTTCCGAGGACCGGTTTCTGGCATTCCAGCCATATTCAGCCCGGCTTGCTTGAATCCAGTGGCAAAGTGAGCAATGGGCTCACGTCTGAGCAGACCCTGCCACACTTATGGCTGCCAAAAGTGGTACAATAGGGGGTGGTGATGGACGGAGCATCTGAATCAATCAAACACTCACATCCGGTCAAAAGATCTGGGTTTAATCCATCACCGTTCTTTAGCCCACTCTGCCACCCCAGTTCAGACATGGCTATATGCAAATCAGTCTGACCCTGTGCCTCATGGGAACAGTCCTGCCCGAACTACTAAGCCAGGTCTTTCTCGGACTGGAAACAAGCTTCCGAGGACCGGTTTCTGGCATTCCAGCCGTCTTCAGCCCAGCTTGCTTGAATCCAGTGGCAAAGTGAGCAAGGGACTCACGTCTGAGCATACCCTGCCACACTTTTGGCGGCCAAAAGCAGTACAAAAGGGGCTGGTGATGGACGGAACATCTGAATCAATCAAACACTCACACCCAGTGAAAAGATCTGGGTTTAATCCATCACCGTTCTTTAGCCCACTCTGCCTCCCCAGTTCAGACATGGCTATATGCAAATCAGTCTGACCCTGTGCCTCATGGGAACAGTCCAGCCCGAACTGCCAAGCCATGTCTTCCCTGGACCGGAAACAAGCTTCCGAGGACCGGTTTCTGGCATTCCAGCCGTCTTCAGCCTGGCTTGCTTGAATCCATGGCAAAGTGAGCAAGGGACTCACGTCTGAGCTTACCCTGCCACACTTATGGCGGCCAAAAGCGGTACAAAAGGGGGTGGTGATGGACAGAGCATCTGAATCAATCAAACACTCACACCCAGTCAAAAGATCTGGGTTTAATCCATCACCGTTCTGTAGCCCACTCTGCCACCCCAGTTCAGACATGGCTATATGCAAATCAGTCTGACCCTGTGCCTCATGGGAACAGTCCTGCCGAACTACCAAGCCAGGTCTTCCCTGGACTGGAAACAAGCTTCCGAGGACCGGTTTCTGGCATTCCAGCAGTCTTCAGCCCGGCTTGCTTGAATCCAGTGGCAAAGTGGGCAAGGGACTCACGTCTGAGCATACCCTGCCACACTTATGGCGGCCAAAAGCGGTACAAAAGGGGGTGGTGATGGACGGAGCATCTGAATCAATCAAACCCTCACACCCAGTCAAAAGATCTGGGTTTAATCCATCACCGTTCTTTAGCCCACTCTGCCACCCCAGTTCAGACATGGCTATGTGCAAATCAGTCTGAACTTGTACCTCATGGGAACAGTTCAGCCCGAACTGCCAAGCCATGTCTTCCCTGGACCAGAAACAAGCTTCAGAGGACCGGTTTCTGGCATTCCAGCCGTCTTCAGCCCGGCTTGCTTGAATCCAGTGGCAAAGTGAGCAAGGGACTCACGTCTGAGCATACCCTGCCACACTTATGGCGGCCAAAAGCGGTACAAAAGGGGGTGGTGATGGACGGAGCATCTGAATCAATCAAACACTCAAACCCAGTCAAAAGTTCTGGGTTTAATCCTTCACCGTTCTTTAGCCCACTCTGCCACCCCAGTTCAGGCATGGCTATATGCAAATCAGTCTGAACCTGTGCCTCATGGGAACAGTCCAGCCCGAACTGCCAAGCCATGTCTTCCCTAGACCGGAAACAAGCTTCCGAGGACCCGTTTCTGGCATTCCAGCCGTCTTCAGCCCAGCTTGCTTGAATCCAGTGGCAAAGTGAGCAAGGGACTCACGTCTGAGCATACCCTGCCACACTTTTGGCGGCCAAAAGCGGTACAAAAGGGGGTGGTGATGGACGGAACATCTGAATCAATCAAACACTCACACCCAGTCAAAAGATCTGGGTTTAATCCATCACCGTTCTTTAGCCCACTCTGCCTCCCCAGTTCAGACATGGCTATATGCCAATCAGTCTGACCCTGTGCCTAATGGGAACAGTCCAGCCCGAACTGCCAAGCCATGTCTTCCCTGGACCGGAAACAAGCTTCTGAGGACCGGTTTCTGGCATTCTAGCCGTCTTCAGCCTGGCTTGCTTGAATCCAGTGGCAAAGTGAGCAAGGAACTCACGTCTGAGCATACCCTGCCACACTTATGGCGGCCAAAAGCAGTACAAAAGAGGGTGGTGATGGAAGGAGCATCTGAATCAATCAAACACTCAAACCCAGTCAATAGATCTAGGTTTAATCCATCACCGTTCTTTAGCCACTCTGCCACCGCAGTTCAGACATGGCTATATGCAAATCAATCTGACCCTGTGCCTCATGGGAACAGTCCAGCCCGAACTGCCAAGCAATGTCTTCCCTGTACCGGAAACAAGCTTACGAGGACCGGTTTCTGGCATTCCAGCCATCTTCAGCCCAGCTTGCTTGAATCCAGTGGCAAAGTGAGCAATGGTCTCACGTCTGAGCATACCCTGCCACACTTATGGCGGCCAAAAGCGGTACAAAAGATGATGGTGATGGACGGAGCATCTGAATCAATCAAACACTCACACCCAGTCAAAAGATCTGGGTTTAATCTATCACCTTTCTTTAGCCCACTCTGCCACCCCAGTTCAGACATGGCTATATGCAAATCAGTCTGACACTGTGCCTCATGGGAACAGTCCTGCCCGAACTACCAAGCCAGGTCTTCCCTGGACTGGAAACAAGCTTCCGAGAACAAGGTTCTGGCATTCTAGCCGTCTTCAGCCCGGCTTGCTTGAATCCAGTGGCAAAGTGAGCAAGGGACTCACATCTGAGCATACCCTGCCACACTTATGGCGGCCAAAAGTGGTACAAAAGGGGGTGGTGAATGACGGAGCATCTGAATCAATCAAACACTCACACCCGGTCAAAAGATCTGGGTTTAATCCATCACCGTTCTTTAGCCCAGTCTGCCACCCCAGTTCAGACATGGCTATATGCAAATCAGTCTGACCCTGTGCCTCATTGGAACAGTCCTGCCAAAACTACTAAGCCAGGTCTTCCCTGGACTGAAAACAAGCTTCCGAGAACCGGTTTCTGGCATTCCAGCCGTCTTCAGCCCAGCTTGCTTGAATTCAGTGGCAATGTGATCAAGGGACTCACGTCTGAGCATACCCTGCCACACTTTTGGCGGCCAAAAGCGGTACAAAAGGGGATGGTGATGGACAGAACATCTGAATCAATCAAACACTCACACTCAGTCAAAAGATATGGGTTTAATCCATCACCGTTCTTTAGCCTACTCTGCCTCCCCAGTTCAGACATGGCTATATGCAAATCAGTCTGACCCTGTGCCTCATGGGAACAGTCCAGCCCGAACTGCCAAGCCATGTCTTCCCTGGACCGGAAACAAGCTTCCGAGGACCGGTTTCTGGCATTCTAGCCGTCTTCAGCCTAGCTTGCTTGAATCCAGTGGCAAAGTGAGCAAGGGACTCACGTCTGAGCATACACTGCCATACGTATGGCGGCCAAAAGCGGTACAAAAGATGGTGGTGATGGACGGAGCATCTGAATCAATGAAACACTCACACCCAGTCAAAAGATCTGGGTTTAATCCATCACGTTTCTTTAGCCCACTCTGCCACCCCAGTTCAGACATGGCTATATGCAAATCAGTCTGACCCTGTGCCTCATGGGAACAGTCCTGCCCGAATTACCAAGCCAGGTCTTACCTGGACTGTAAACAAGCTTCCAAGGACAAGTTTCTGGCATTACAGCCGTCTTCAGCCCGGCTTGCTTATACCAGTGGCAAAGTGAGCAAGGGACTCACATCTGAGCATACCCTGCCAAACTTATGGCGGCCAAAAGCGGTACAAAAGGGGGTGGTGATGGAGGGAGCATCTGAATCAATCAAACACTCAAACCCAGTCAATAGATCTAGGTTTAATCCATCACCGTTCTTTAGCCACTCTGCCACCGCAGTTCAGACATGGCTATATGCAAATCAGTCTGACCCTGTGCCTCATGGGAACAGTCCAGCCCGAACTGCCAAGCCATGTCTTCCCTTGACCGGAAACAAGCTTCTGAGGACCCGTTTCTGGCATTTCAGCCATCTTCAGCCCGGCTTGCTTGAATCCAGTGGCAAAGGGAGCAATGGACTCACTCTGAGCATACCCTGCCACACTTATGGTTGCCAAAAGTGGTACAAAAGGGGGTGGTGATGGACGGAGCATCTGAATCAATCAAACACTCACATCCGGTCAAAAGATCTGGGTTTAATCCATCACCGTTCTTTAGCCCACTCTGCCACCCCAGTTCAGACATGGCTATATGCAAATCAGTCTGACCCTGTGCCTCATGGGAACAGTCCTGCCCGAACTACTAAGCCAGGTCTTCCTCAGACTGGAAACAAGATTTCCGAGGACCAGTTTCTGGCATTCCAGCCGTCTTCAGCCCAGCTTGCTTGAATCCAGTGGCAAACTGAGCAAGGGACTCACGTCTGAGCATACCCTGCCACACTTTTGGGTGCCAAAAGCGGTACAAAAGGGGGTGGTGATGGACGGAACATCTGAATCAATCAAACACTCACACCCAGTCAAAAGATCTGGGTTTAATCCATCACCGTTCTTTAGCCCACTCTGCCTCCCCAGTTCAGACATGGCTATATGCAAATCAGTCTGACCCTGTGCCTCATGGGAACAGTCCAGCCCGAACTGCCAAGCCATGTCTTCCCTGGACCGGAAACAAGCTTCCGAGGACCGGTTTCTGTCATTCTAGCCGTCTTCAGCCCGGCTTGCTTGAATCCAGTGGCAAAGTGAGCAAGGGACTCACGTCGGAGCATACCCTGCCACCCTTATGGCCGCCAAAAGTGGTACAAAAGGGGGTGGTGATGGACAGAGCATCTGAATCAATCAAACACTCACACCCAGTCAAAAGATCTTGGTTTAATCCATCACCGTTCTGTAGCCCACTCTGCCACCCCAGTTCAGACATTGCTATATGCAAATCAGTCTGACCCTGCGCCTCATGGGAACAGTCCTGCCCGAACTACCAAGCCAGGTCTTCCCTGGACTGGAAACAAGCTTCCGAGGACCGGTTTCTGGCAATCCAGCCTTCTTCAGCCCAGCTTGCTTGAATCCAGTGGCAAAGTGAGCAAGGGACTCACGTCTGAGCATACCCTGCCACACTTATGGCGGCCAAAAGCGGTACAAAAGGGGGTGGTGATGGACGGAACATCTGAGTCAATCAAACACTCACACCCAGTCAAAAGATCTGGGTTTAATCCATCACCGTTCTTTAGCCCACTCTGCCTCCCCAGTTCAGACATGGCTATATGCCAATCAGTCTGACCCTGTGCCTTATGGGAACAGTCCAGCCCGAACTGCCAAGCCATGTCTTCCCTGGACCGGAAACAAGCTTCTGAGGACCGGTTTCTGGCATTCTAGCCGTCTTCAGCCTGGCTTGCTTGAATCCAGTGGCAAAGTGAGCAAGGAACTCACGTCTGAGCATACCCTGCCACACTTATGGCGGCCAAAAGCAGCACAAAAGGGTGTGGTGATGGAGGGAGCATCTGAATCAATCAAACACTCAAACCCAGTCAATAGATCTAGGTTTAATCCATCACCGTTCTTTAGCCACTCTGCCACCGCAGTTCAGACATGGCTATATGCAAATCAGTCTCACCCTGTGCCTCATGGAAACAGTCCATCCCGAACTGCCAAGCCATGTTTTCCCTGGACCGGAAACAAGCTTCCGAGGACCGGTTTTTGGCATTCCAGCCATCTTCAGCCCGGCTTGCTTGAATCCAGTGGCAAAGTGAGCAATGGACTCACGTCTGAGCATACCCTGCCACACTTATGGCTGCCAAAAGTGGTACAATAGGGGGTGGTGATGGACGGAGCATCTGAATCAATCAAACACTCACACCCGGTCAAAAGATCTAGGTTTAATCCATCACCGTTCTTTAGCCCACTCTGCCTCCCCAGTTCAGACATGGCTATATGCAAATCAGTCTGACCCTGTGCCTCATGGGAACAGTCCTGCCCGAACTACTAAGCCAGGTCTTCCCTGGACTGGAAACAAGCTTCCTAGGACCGGTTTCTGGCATTCCAGCCGTCTTCAGCCGAGCTTGTTTGAATCCAGTGGCAAAGTGAGCAAGGGACTCACGTCTGAGCATACCCTGCCACACTTTTGCCGGCCAAAAGCGGTACAAAAGGGGGTGGTGATGGACGGAACATCTGAATCAATCAAACACTCACACCCAGTCAAAAGATCTGGGTTTAATCCATCACCGTTCTTTAGCCCACTCTGCCTCCCCAGTTCAGACATGGCTATATGCAAATCAGTCTGACCATGTGCCTCATGGGAACAGTCCAGCCCGAACTGCCAAGCCATGTCTTCCCTGGACCGGAAACAAGCTTCCGAGGACCGGTTTCTTGCATTCCAGCCATCTTCAGCCCGGCTTGCTTGAATCCAGTGGCAAAGTGAGCAATGGACTCACGTCTGAGCATACCCTGCCACACTTAGGGCTGCCAAAAGTGGTACAATAGGGGGTGGTGATGGACGGAGCATCTGAATCAATCAAACACTCACACCCGGTCAAAAGATCTGGGTTTAATCCATCACCGTTCTTTAGCCCACTCTGCCACCCCAGTTCAGACATGGCTATATGCAAATCAGTCTGACCCTGTGCCTCATTGGAACAGTCCTGCCAAAACTACTAAGCCAGGTCTTCCCCGGACTGGAAACAAGCTTCAGAGGACCGGTTTCTGGCATTCCAGCCGTCTTCAGCCCAGCTTGCTTGAATCCAGTGGCAAAGTGATCAAGGGACTCACGTCTGAGCATACCCTGCCACACTTTTGGCGGCCAAAAGCGGTACAAAAGGGGATGGTGATGGACGGAACATCTGAATCAATCAAACACTCACACTCATTCAAAACATATGGGTTTAATCCATCACCGTTCTTTAGCCCACTCTGCCTCCCCAGTTCAGACATGGCTATATGCAAATCAGTCTGACCCTGTGCCTCATGGGAACAGTCCAGCCCGAACTGCCAAGCCATGTCTTCCCTGGACCGGAAACAAGCTTCCGAGGACCGGTTTCTGGCATTCTAGCCGTCTTCAGCCTGGCTTGCTTGAATCCAGTGGCAAAGTGAGCAAGGGACTCACGTCTGAGAATACACTGCCATACGTATGGCGGCCAAAAGCGGTACAAAAGATGGTGGTGATGGACGGAGCATCTGAATCAATGAAACACTCACACCCAGTCAAAAGATCTGGGTTTAATCCATCACCTTTCTTTAGCCCACTCTGCCACCCCAGTTCAGACATGGCTATATGCAAATCAGTCTGACCCTGTGCCTCATGGGAACAGTCCTGCCCGAACTACCAAGCCAGGTCTTCCCTGGACTGTAAACAAGCTTCCGAGGACAAGTTTCTGGCATTACAGCCGTCTTCAGCCCGGCTTGCTCATACCAGTGGCAAAGTGAGCAAGGGACTCACATCTGAGCATACCCTGCCAAACTTATGGTGGCCAAAAGCGGTACAAAAGGGGGTGGTGATGGAGGGAGCATCTGAATCAATCAAACACTCAAACCCAGTCAATAGATCTAGGTTTAATCCATCACCGTTCTTTAGCCACTCTGCCACCGCAGTTCAGACATGGCTATATGCAAATCAGTCTGACCCTGTGCCTCATGGGAACAGTCTAGCCCGAACTACTAAGCCAGGTCTTCCTCAGACTGGAAACAAGATTTCCGAGGACCAGTTTCTGGCATTCCAGCCGTCTTCAGCCCAGCTTGCTTGAATCCAGTGGCAAACTGAGCAAGGGACTCATGTCTGAGCATACCCTGCCACACTTTTGGCAGCCAAAAGCGGTACAAAAGAGGGTGGTGATGGACGGAACATCTGAATCAATCAAACACTCACACCCAGTCAAAAGATCTGGGTTTAATCCATCACCGTTCTTTAGCCCACTCTGCCTCCCCAGTTCAGACATGGCTATATGCAAATCAGTCTGACCCTGTGCCTCATGGGAACAGTCCAGCCCGAACTGCCAAGCCATGTCTTCCCTGGACCGGAAACAAGCTTCCGAGGACCGGTTTCTGTCATTCAAGCCGTCTTCAGCCTGGCTTGCTTGAATCCAGTGGCAAAGTGAGCAAGGGACTCACGTCTGAGCATACCCTACCACATTTATGGCGGCCAAAAGCGGTACAAAAGGGGGTGGTGATGGACGGAGCATCTGAATCAATCAAACCCTCACACCCAGTCAAAAGATCTGGGTTTCATCCATCACCGTTCTTTAGCCCACTCTGCCACCCCAGTTCAGACATGGCTATGTGCAAATCAGTCTGACCCTGTACCTCATGGGAACAGTGCAGCCCGAACTGCCAAGCCATGTCTTCCCTGGACCAGAAACAAGCTTCAGAGGACCGGTTTCTGGCATTCCAGCCGTCTTCAGCCCGGCTTGCTTGAATCCAGTGGCAAAGTGAGAAAGAGACTCACGTCTGAGCATACCCTGCCACACTTCTGGCGGCCAAAAGCGGTACAAAAGGGGGTGGTGATGGACGGAACATCTGAATCAATCAAACACTCACACCCAGTCAAATGATCTCGGTTTAATCCATCACCGTTCTTTAGCCCACTCTGCCTCCCCAGTTCAGACATGGCTATATGCCAATCAGTCTGACCCTGTGCCTTATGGGAACAGTCCAGCCCGAACTGCCAAGCCATGTCTTCCCTGGACCGGAAACAAGCTTCTGAGGACCGGTTTCTGGCATTCTAGCCGTCTTCAGCCTGGCTTGCTTGAATCCAGTGGCAAAGTGAGCAAGGAACTCACGTCTGAGCATACCCTGCCACACTTATGGCAGCCAAAAGCAGCACAAAAGGGGGTGGTGATGGAGGGAGCATCTGAATCAATCAAACACTCAAACCCAGTCAATAGATCTAGGTTTATCCATCACCGTTCTTTAGCCACTCTGCCACCGCAGTTCAGACATGGCTATATGCAAAACAGTCTCACCCTGTGCCTCATGGAAACAGTCCATCCCGAACTGCCAAGCCATGTGTTCCCTGGACCGGAAACAAGCTTCCGAGGACCGGTTTTTGGCATTCCAGCCATCTTCAGCCCGGCTTGCTTGAATCCAGTGGCAAAGTGAGCAATGGACTCACGTCTGAGCATACCCTGCCACACTTATGGCTGCCAAAAGTGGTACAATAGGGGGTGGTGATGGACGGAGCATCTGAATCAATCAAACACTCACACCCGGTCAAAAGATCTGGGTTTAATCCATCACCGTTCTTTAGCCCACTCTGCCTCCCCAGTTCAGACATGGCTATATGCAAATCAGTCTGACCCTGTGCCTCATGGGAACAGTCCAGCCCGAACTGCCAATCCATGTCTTCCCTGGACCGGAAACAAGCTCCCGAGGACCGGTTTCTGGCATTCCAGCCGTCTTCAGCCCTGCTTGCTTGAATCCAGTGGCAAAGTGAGCAAGGGACTCACGTCTGAGCATACCCTGCCACACTTATGGTGGCCAAAAGCGGTACAAAAGGGGGTGGTGATGGACGGAGCATCTGAATCAATCAAACACTCACACCCAGTCAAAAGATCTGGGTTTAATCCATTACCTTTCTTTAGCCCACTCTGCCACCCCAGTTCAGACATGGCTATATGCAAATTAGTCTGAACCTGTGCCTCATGGCAACAATCCAGCCCGAACTGTCAAGCCATGTCTTCCCTGGACCGGAAACAAGCCTCCGAGGACCGGTTTCTGGCATTCCAGCCGTCTTCAGCCCAGCTTGCTTGAATCCAGTGGCAAAGTGAGCAAGGGACTCACGTCTGAGCATACCCTGCCACACTTATGGCGGCCAAAAGCGGTACAAAAGTGGGTGGTGATGGACGGAGCATCTGAATCAATCAAACACTCACACCCAGTCAAAAGATCTGGGATTAATCCATCACCGTTCTTTAGCCCACTCTGCCTCCCCAGTTCAGACATGGCTATATGCAAATCAGTCTGACCCAGTGCCTCATGGGAACAGTCCTGCCCGAACTGCCAAGCCAGGTCTTCCCTGGACTTGAAACAAACTTCCGAGGACCGGTTTCTGGCATTCCTGCCGTCTTCAGCCCGGCTTGCTTTAATCCAGTGGCAAAGTGAGCAAGGCACTCACGTCTGAGCATACCCTGCCACACTTATGGTGGCCAAAAGCGGTACAAAAGGGGGTGGTGATGGACGGAGCATCTGAATCAATCAAACACTCACACCCAGTCAAAAGATCTGGGTTTAATCCATTACCTTTCTTTAGCCCACTCTGCCACCCCAGTTCAGACATGGCTATATGCAAATTAGTCTGAACCTGTGCCTCATGGCAACAATCCAGCCCGAACTGTCAAGCCATGTCTTCCCTGGACCGGAAACAAGCCTCCGAGGACCGGTTTCTGGCATTCCAGCCGTCTTCAGCCCAGCTTGCTTGAATCCAGTGGCAAAGTGAGCAAGGGACTCACGTCTGAGCATACCCTGCCACACTTATGGCGGCCAAAAGCGGTACAAAAGATGGTGGTGATGGACGGAGCATCTGAATCAATCAAACACTCACACCCAGTCAAAAGATCTGGGTTTAATCCATCACCTTTCTTTAGCCCACTCTGCCACGCCAGTTCAGACATGGCTATATGCAAATCAGTCTGACCCTGTGCCTCATGGGAACAGTCCTGCCCGAACTACCAAGCGAGGTCTTCCCTGGACTGGAAACAAGCTTCCGAGGACAAGTTTCTGGCATTCCAGCCGTCTTCAGCCCGGCTTGCTTGAATCCAGTGTCTAAGTGAGCAAGGGACTCACGTCTGAGCATACCCTGCCACACTTATGGCGGCCAAAAGCGGTACAAATGGGGGTGTTGATGGACGGAGCATCTGAATCAATCAAACCCTCACACCCAGTCAAATGATCTCGGTTTAATCCATCACCGTTCTTTAGCCCACTCTGCCACCCCAGTTTAGACATGGCTATGTGCAAATCAGTCTGACCCTGTACCTCATGGGAACAGTTCAGCCCGAACTGCCAAGCCATGTCTTCCCTGGACAGGAAACAAGCTTCCGAGGACCGGTTTCTGGCATTCCAGCCGTCTTCAGCCCTGCTTGCTTGAATCCAGTGGCAAAGTGAGCAAGGGACTCACGTCTGAACATACCCTGCCATACTTATGGCGGCCAAAAGCGGTACAAAAGGGGGTGGTGATGGGCGGAGCATCTGAATCAATCAAACACTCACACCCAGTCAAAAGATCTGGGTTTAATCCATCTCTGTTCTTTAGCCCACTCTGCCACCCCAGTTCAGACGTGGCTATATGCAAATCAGTCTGACCCTGTGCCTCATGGGAACAGTCCAGCCCGAACTGCCAATCCATGTCTTCCCTGGACCGGAAACAAGCTCCCGAGGACCGGTTTCTGGCATTCCAGCCGTCTTCAGCCCGGCTTGCTTGAATCCAGTGGCTAAGTGAGCAAGGGACTCACGTCTGAGCATACCCTGCCACACTTATGGCGACCAAAAGTGGTACAAAAGTGGGTGGTGATGGACGGAGCATCTGAATCAATCAAACACTCACACCCAGTCAAAATATCTGGGTTTAATCCATCACGTCTGAGCATACCCTGCCACACTTATGGCGGGTATCACCACCCCCTTTTGTACCGCTTTTGGCTTCCGGCAGCACAGCCGAGCTCTAATGATCCACATACCAAGACACCCACCACCCTAAAGATACTGACCTTTAATGTGCGGGGTCTTAATAACCCAGTTAAGAGGAGGGCGGTCCTGTCCTACCTGGAAAGCACGCAAGCGGACATCTGTCTACTTCAAGAGACACACCTACTGGCCCGAGACTGCCACAGACTCCGCTCTCTCAAATTTCCGGGTCAATATTTCTCTTCTAGCCATACTAAAACTACAGGAGTGATGATCCTGGTGGCGCGCCACTTCAAAGGGGAAGAGTGCGGAATTGCGAGGTAGACTACTGGCATACCGCGTCGCTTCTGGCAGCCTCACGTTCACAATTGCCTCCTTGTACTGTCCTAACGAGGGCCAGGACCGATTTCTCCACTCAGCTGTCACTGACATCACAGCCACGCCAGATAGGCATATCATACTGGGAGGGGCATGAATATGGTTTTCAACACTGTCTTGGACAGGTCAGGACAACGCACCCACCAGGCAGGGACACTCTCTCCCACTTGCATGGAGAGACTGACAGAACTCGTGCCTAAACCACCCAATGGAGAAGGAATACTCCTATTATTCCAACGCACACAAAACATATGCACGATTGGACTACTTTTTAGCCACAAGTCCGGTGTGCGCCCTTGCAACATCCACTGACATAGGGGTCATTTCACTATCGGATCATGCTCCGGTCATCACTACACTAACCCTGCCACCTACATCACATCCTCCCATTGTGTGGAGACTTTGTGACACCCTACTACATAGGAAGGACGTGGTTACACACATACACACCGCTTTTCAAGACTACCTGACCTACAATGCCAACTCAGACACCACCCTTGCGACCCAATGGGCCGCCTTGAAGGCAGTGCTTCGGGGGGAGTTTATCGCCCTTTCCCCTGCTGAGAACGGGGCTAGGCAAATTAAACAGGACTAGCTTACTTAAAGGGTGCACCAACTGGAACAAATGCACCAACAGACAGGGGCCCCCCGAATATGGAAACAACTCAATGTGGCGCAGCAGCTTCTAACAGCCATGGATATGGATCGCGCTGAATATGCTGCACTGCGCCACAAACACACCTATTACACGGGGGGACAGATGCAGCCGCTTTCTAGCCAACCAGCTGTGGGTAGCACAGCTACAACGGAATATCAAATAGATATCCCAGCCAGATGGATCCACAGCACTGGGAGACACGCAGATAGCAGAGACCTACCGCAATTTCTATGCTGATCTGTACTCTGGCGGCCACCCGAATGTAATTGCAGCTGCATATTATTTAGCCACGGTCGTGCTTCCTTCCCTCACCCCGGTACAAACAGAGTATCTAGAGAGGGAGATCCGAATTGAGGAGGTGGTTGCCGCTATCGCTCGGCTCAAGATAGGGAGGGCCCCGGGCCCAGATGTTTTTTCCGCCATTTTTTATAAGACTTTTTGCACCACGCTGGCCCCCCTCCTCACCCGCCTTTTTAATACCTTTGCCGAGCCTGGGGCCAATCCACCGGATCTCCTCCAGGCATCCCTCTCGGTCATCCCGAAGCCGGGAAAAGACAAAACTAAATGCGGGGCCTACAGGCCTATAGCGCTCCGTGACGTCGACCTTAAACTTTATACAGGTTTTCTGGCGGCACGGCTAGCCCCTTATCTCCCGGGCCTCATCGACCTGGATCAGGCCGGTTTTATTCCCGAATGGCAGACAGTAGACAACACCAAATGGGTGGTCCGTTTGATCGAATAGGCTTCCTGCATACCGGGGGAACGAAAGATGTTGGCAGTCGGCGCCGAGAAAGCGTTCGACCGAGTACACTGGCCCTATCTAGAACAGGTTCTGGCCAAGGTCGGGATCGGGGAAAAGTTCCGTACCATGATCTTTAACTGTTACAAGTCCCCCACAGCAGTAGTGTGGATTAATGGCTATAGCTCGACCAGTTTTGAGATTGAGAGACGGACGAGGCAGGGATGCCCGTTGTCACCCCTGCTCTTCACATTATACATGGAGCCACTCGCTCAAAGAATAGGACAAAATCCGGGGGCCACCGGCATAAAGGTCGGCGGTGACATGCATACAATCAGTCTTTATGCTGATGACATACTGATCTCCCTAGAGCACCCGCGCACCGCTCTGTCGGCCTGCATCGCTGAGCTCGACCTCCACCAGGGCCTACTTGCATGGTCTCCTCCCCATTCCGTGGGCGACTGATACCGTCCCCTATTTAGGGATTCAGCTGGCCCGACGCTCCCCGGAATGACGTCGGCAAACTACGCTACCCTCCGCACACGGATCCGAAAGGAGCTGAGCCGCTGAAAACACCTCCCTCTCTCCTGGTTGGGAAGAATAGCAGCTGTCAAAATGACCATCTTGCCACAGGCCCTCTATCTCTTCCGAGCCTTACCACTGCGACCACCCACCGGATGGATTAGACAGACGCAGGCCGACTTGGCCCAATTTATCTGGCAAGGCCCGAAGCCGCGAATGAAGAGGGCAATCGCCATGATGGCACCAGAAGCCGGAGGGCTAGGCATCCCAGATCTGCATAAATATTACCAGGTGGCGCAGCTCCGTTACTTGGTCGAGTGGAGTCTGTGGGAGTCTGGGAAGCACTGGCTCTTCCAAGACCAGGCGGTGGTGGGACGTCCTCTGCAGGAGGTCCCCTTCCTCCCGAAGTCACATAGGCCCGCAAACCTTTAGGCTTCCCATGTAACTCGGGTCCCGTTGAAGGTCAGGGATACTACTAACAGCTCTCAGGAACTGACCACGTTTCCCTCCCCGCTGACGCCATTGGTGGACAACCCAGACTTTACCAGGGTATGGAGAAAGGGGCTTTTGCGCATTGGCGCCCGGCGGGCTGCCGGTTCTTATATCATGTATACGGCCCAGACGGAGTGCTCCCCTTTCCACTCTTCAAGCAGGAGTACGGCTTCCCCGAGTCTGAACGCATGCGCTACCTCCAGATGAGGCACTGGGCGCTCCAACCGCAGGTGCGGGAGACCGCAGACAGGCGCTTCACACCATATGAGCGGTGGCTGCTATCGCGCACTTCCGATGCCAAACTTATCTCTGACATTTACAAGATGGTCCAAACACTGCCCACACATGTCCACAACCCGGGCCGGGAGCGCTGGGAGAGGGAACTTGGCAGGGCTCTCAGCCACAAAGAGTGGGGAGGGATCTCCTACAGGACACGTCACTCAGCGTACCATATGGGGCTCACTGAAACCTTCAGAAAAATCTCTAAATACTGGTACTACACTCCGGAGCGGCTGCATGAGATGGACCATTCCAAGGACAAGCTCTGCTGGAGAGGCTGCGACCAAACTGGCAAACGAGTACACTTGCTATGGGAATGCCCTCATCTCCAATCATATTGGACACACATACTTGATGAAGTAAACACCCATTTCAAAACTAACATACCACGCCTCCTCGCATACGTCCTGTTGGGACTCCCCAATCCGTTGACGTATCCTCTACGTGTATCCTCTACGTTCTCGCAGGGGGTTCCAAATAGCCATTGCATTGGGGTCAGCGCTGCAAAACATTCTCTTACACTGACGCACAGCCACCGTCCCCTCTACCACTGGTTGGCTCCACTGGCTGTGGCACATGTTGGGCATGGAGAAGCTGTCCCTCACCCTGGCCGGGGATAGAGACCAATTTGAAGAACTTTGGCAGTCATTCCGATCGCTGCTGCTTATCGAATTTACAGAAATTACATGCCCACGTTATATCAGACTACTGCGCCTTACCGCGCCAGCAGCCACAGATCCGTGAGACTCACGATACTGACTTGATCTCACCGGCTTGGAAACACAGTCATCCAGGAGAAGATATGAGAACTGGACAAGGGGAGGGAGGGGGATGGGTTCAAGGGGGGAGGGGAAGGGGCCTGCGGATGGGGGGGAGTTTTCCTTTGGTAGTTACTGAATTTGATGTTGTTTATAGCTGCCTTTTTCCAGACAGGTCAGCCCCTTGGCACCTTTTGATTCTTCTACTGGGCCCAATAGGCACTGACCTGTATAATGCTTGTGAACCATGCATCTTGCTGCACTGTTTTTCAATAAAAAGATTTAAACCCATACAGAACAGCTACACGATTGCTATCCTGATACAGCTAATACCAGCACTAACAACACACCTGCTACACACCCACACAATGCTGATCACTCTTCTACAAACCAAAGACCCACTATCACCAAAGGCCACTCTCTACACTGTCTACTAATAAATGGTTGATCCCTCTTTAAAACAAGCATCACACCTACGACCGTCTCACTGATGCAAAACCAGACATACTATTCATAACTGAATCATGGTTGGGAGAGGATATGGCTCCAGTCCTGCATGAAGCCATTCCTCTAGGCTATCAAATAATCATCCAAAATCGTATTGCCAAAAAAGGAGGTGGTCTAGCTGTTGTATTCAGGCAAACAATACATATCACTAAAGTTGACAACATCTCCATAAAGAATTGTGAGGCTCTTATTACAAGATGCAATCCTACACCGTCTTCCACCTGTAACTTCCTGCTCCTTTACAGACCTCCACCTAGAAAGGCAACATTCCCAGATGCACTTCCAGACACAGTTTCAAACCAGATAACAATACACTCCAACCTATGCGTTCTGGGTGACCTCAACATTTGGTTTGATAAAACCAATATGACCCATCCAAAAACAATATTCACTGGCCTAGACGCATTGAACCTGCATCAGATTGTCCACAGTCCGACACACACCGCTGGACATATCCTAGATGTCATTTTTGCTAATACTGAACTAGTTACCTTTCAAACTATAACTCCAGTCACATGGTCAGACCACCACCTGCTTGCTTTCCAACATAAAACAACACTAAGCGACTCACCTAAAACTACCTTACATCCATCCACCTATCGGCCGTGGAACAAACTCAATTTGGAACACTTGGAAACACAACTAACATCCAGTATAAATCTGGAATCCATAAATTCTGTTCAGAATCTAAATGAGTGGCTACAGAAAGCTTTTGACATCCTGATACCACTCAAAATCACACAACAGAACAAAAGAAAAAAAGCGCCTTGGCGAAACATAGAAATAAAAGACATAAAACAACAAATTAGAAAGTTGCAACGCACCTGGCTCAAAATAAACGCTAAAGGAGACAAACTTCACCTACAGAAAATTAACAAATTATACAAGTCGGCTATCAAAAGAGCTAAGAAAAGGAACTATTCAGACAGAATTAAAAACGCGAAATGTGCAAATAAAGAATGCTATGAAATCCTCAATGAATTTCAAAAACCAAATTGCTTAGAAGGAATTCATCCTGTTACTCAAGATTTCACAAACAAACTAGCAAATCATTAGACGGACTAACCAGACACGTTGGACTCGTACTTAAAACAGAAACAAAGCACCAGCACTAACCCTTGTACAAAACAACTATACAAGAATGCTCTAATCAAGCCTCTCCGTTCTTCCTTCACATCACACACAATGAATTTATGGACCTGGTCAAAGCAAGCAGGCCTGCCGGCAGCCATTCTCACCCCTGTCCGCCACAAACTTTCAAGACAATTTTTTTAACAACCTCTGCTGCCATTCCAGTAAGAAGAATCATCAACGATTCCTTAACTACTGGAATATTTCCAGAAGAACTCAAAATGGAATTCTGTCTTGAGGTTCCGTGACAATTAAAGTGGTGTTTTTGACTCGTTCGAATATGGACGAGTTTGGTATCTATGAACCGCAAATGACGAGTTTAGTGGGTGTACGCGTTTTCGCTACGCTGACCTGAACTGTTCGTCTTATTCGTGGGTTTCTTCATCTGAACCCACGGGTTCCATTTTAGATACAGCAGACATTTTGTCTCTTGCCCTCAAGTAGCCAGCGAACGGACACTGTCCGCTTCGTGACCCTGGGATTCCCAAGCTCTTGCGGAAGACACGTGTTCCTTTGAGGGTGTCTTTATGATGAGGGGGATGACACTGCAAAGGCAGATGGCCCCGCTCGAGGCTCATCTTGCCGTGTCGGTCTATTGTTTCAGCCATGCATTCATTAGGCATGTCTCCTTTGATCCTGCAATCGTGTTTCCGATATCACCCCCCTTACACTCTTTTTAATCTGTTGACTATCTTTGTCTTCCCTTGCACCTGTTTCTGACTCTTTCCTTAACTCGTTTACAGCCGGAATGGAATGTACCTAATGGTGGGATAACGTACTTTTACAGTTGGGAACCGGCGATGCTACTGTAATTATGTTCCCGGACCCTGAATACATGAAAGCAACCCTTTTGAAGTTTACTGTGGGAACTGAGTTGTAACCTTTTGTTCGCCATGTTGTGCTATGACAGAAATATGTATAAAAGGAGCGATCCACAGTTGCAATTTGAAGCAGTCTCCTAGAACCTACATGCGTTGTACTTCTTGTGACTTCTGTGTTCCCTGCAGTAAATAAACCTCGATCTTTGACGCCGAAGGAAGTGACCCGTGTCTCTGTCATTGGTACGCCGGAACAGGTAACCCACGAAGGTTTCAGGTGTTATCTCCTGGCACCGCTGGGCCTTAGAATAGCCCAGTCCTTCAGTCTTTGCATGTGGTTGTTACAGTTTAAAATTGCAGTTTTGACATGCCTGTGATTGCATATTTTATCACCTGTTTTGTGTTTGAAACTTGTGGTTTTCCCTGCCCATGATTCCTTGCATTTACCGTGTTGAATTGTGGGATTTGCAGTCCTACCTCTGTAGTTTGTCCCTCTCATTCCTTGGTTACAAATCTGTTTTCCCTCCAAATGTCTCTTTGCTCTGTGCTAAGACCTGTGTGTTAAAACGGTTTGAGCCGGTTTGAACCAGTTTTAGCCAGTTTTAGCCGGTTTGAGCCGGTTCGGGACTAGGGCCAGAAATGCTGCCCTTTTTCTCATTTAGAAGTACCCAGCCCACCATCCACATCCACAAACAGAGCAACACACTCAAACCAAATGGACATCAGGCACAGCACTATGCACAGATTATTGTACCAGCATGCCCCACTAACCCAACCAAACCACATCTACACACCCTACTATCCCAACTACCACACTTATCCACCATCACCCACAAACAGTGCACAACTCTATCCTATACCACTAACCAATACACTCATCACTAACACAACGCCAATCAACACCGTACATAACTACATCCCATTCAGACACACTCTCCCTGCTGTAATTACACCTAACGACCACCTTTTATCAATAACAAATATATAATGATCCTTCAATCAGTTGTCCAACAAACACCCTCCTCTCCCTTCTACCATAATAACACTAACACACAACACACACACTGCACACCACCATACTTTGTAACTCTTGAAACAAACCAGTCTAAGATAAACACTCTCATGCCTACTTCCTTACCTCCTATGCACATCCTACACTCTACTCATAAGCACATCACCACCCCCTCTACATCACAAGCTCCTCTCACAAACACTACACAACCAAATCCAGTGCATGAAACCTATACATCAGCACTCCTTTTCACTACACATCAAAAGCAAAACATATCACACACACCAGCACAACAAGATCTTCAGAGCACAACACCTCATAATACTTACCATCACAAAATACATACTTATACCAACCTTTCAAATCACATAAAGGAACAAACCCCAATGCCAAGCTTTCACTCTTCCACCTCACCTAACACAGATACAGCAATACAGCACCTCTCTTCTAACCGCCTCTCATCCATTGGACAATTCAGAACATTACGACATGACGCACAAGCTGCAGCACCTCCCCTGACTCTTACACCTTCCGCCATAAACACACGCAAAAAATATAAGCAACATGCCACACCTCACAACTTTGCTTCCCCAAGTCTACCTCACAACAATGTTACACCACAAAAGCAACACAGCACTCCAACTAACTCTCAAACACCATCTCCAACACATTGTTATTGTTATTGTTAACTAAAGCATATAAAGCGCCAACTTACCGTCAGGTCTCTAGGCGCTTATGACAGAAAGAGATAGCAATAGCAACCTAATGAAGAAAGAGATGCCTAAAGGCCCTAGCACTAAGTGGTGGTTAAGGCTTCCCTAAACAGGAGCGTTTTTAGAGACTTCCTGAAATGCAGCAGATTTGATTCTTTACGGAGAGACTCTGGAAGTTTATTCCAGATCTGTGGAACTATCACAGAAAAGGATCTCCCTCCCTTGGTTGCCAGTTTGTAACGGGGACAGGACAGAAGCTGAGTGTTTGAGGACCTTAATGATCGTGTGGGGTTGTAGACCCCCAGATGTTCTTTAATATAGGCAGGTGCTTGGCCATAAATCGCCTTATGTGCAATGCATAGACTTTTGAACTCCACCCTTTGTTTTCTGGGGAGCCAATGTAAGCTACATAACAGTGGAGAGGCATGAGACCATCTAGGTAACCTAAAAATTAGCCTAGCAGCATCATTTAGAACCACTTGCAACCTACTGATCAATGTTTTAGGTAGTCCCAAATGAAGGGCATTCACATAATCCAATCTTGAGATTATTGTTGCGGAGACAATAGTACGAAGCGTGGAAGACGAAAGGAGAGGGACAAGCTTACGTAGCTGTCTAATTATATTTGTGCAAGTCCCAACAACAGAGGAAATCTGGCTAGCCATTGACAACTCATGGTCGCTCTTTATGCCAAGACTCTTTATATTAGGACATGGTTTCGGGGTGGGGCCAAGGTCTTGTGGCCAAAACAAGCCACCCCAAGGTGAAACAGCAGTTGAAACCACCAGGACCTCCATTTTGTCCGGATTAATCTTCAACGAGTTCGCTGTCATCCAGCTCACCGTATGTCTAAGAATTTTTTTGGGCTTGAAACTGTGCCGCTGCCGTATTGTCAATGCTAAGCAACAACTGAGGGTCATCAGCATAATTGAAAGTTCTGCAACCCATGTTTACCAAGGAATCAATTAGAGGCTGCAGATAAAGAATGAATAGAAGTGGGGACAAAGCAGATCCCTGAGGAACTCCACACTCAAGGGTACCCTGGTCTGATATATAATCCCCCAATTGAATCCTTTGAGTTCTCCCAGAAAGAAAAGATTTTAGCCATTGATAGGCTAGGTCTTGTATCCCAGAAGCAGCCAGTCTGTCCAGAAGTAGGATGTGGCTGACAGTATCGAATGCCGCTGACAGATCTAATAATATCAGGGCACTCGGCTACTTACTGTCAGCCACACTTCTGAGCTCATCCAGCACTGAAAGCATCACCTATTCAGTGCTGTGATGCGCCCGGAACCCCGCTTGACGCTCCTGGAGTAGATGGTGTGACTCCAGGAATGATGAAAGAGACATCAAGATGTGTTGTTCCAAAATCTTGGACAAAAAAGGCAGCTGGGATATTGGCCTATAGTTTTTTTAATTGGCAGGGTGTGCCCCAGGCTTTTTTATTAAGGGCCTAACTTGTGCTTCTTTCAGGCTGGGAGGTAAATAGCCAGTGTCTAGTGATTTATTCAATAGAGAGACAATATGACTCTCAAGAATAGGGAGCGCCAGTCAAAAAATATTTGGGGAACATGGGTCTGCTGGTGAGCCTGACTTAGTTCGACTCATAAGCTGCCCTAGGACTGTAGAGTCTATCACAGGAAACTTAGAGATGGTGTATTCTGGGGGGGGCTTGAAAGTGCAGTGGTGGGGGGTGGCTGCTTGAGGTGTTCTTAATGTCAGAGAGAATAACATTTACTTTATCAAGAAAATAGTGCTGAAAGGTGTTACAATCTATCGGAGATTCTAATCTTTCTGCTTTCTTGCTCAATTCTGTTAGAATTTTAAAGGTTTCTCTCTGAATATTCTCTGAGTTATTGATTCGGGATTCATAGTAATCTGCTTTAGCTGACAGAATAACATTTTTGTACAGCTTAAGAGATGTTTTATAATTATCCCGATCTATAGGATCATTAGTTTTCCTCCAACATACACATGCAGACCCATCAAAATGTCTTCTTAGCATGCTGGATGAGGAACACGATACAGAACAGCTACACGATTGCTATCCTAATACAGCTAATACCAGCACTAAAAACACACCTGCTACACACCCACACAATACTGATCCTCTACAAATCAAAGTCCCACTATCACCAAAGGCCACTCTCTACACTGTCTAAAAATAAATACTCGATCCCTCTCTAAAAACAAGCATCACACCTACGACCTTCTCACTGATGCAAAACCAGACATACTATTCATAACCGAATCATGGTTGGGAGAGGATATGGCTCCAGTCCTGCATGAAACCATTCCTCTAGGGTATCAAATAATCACCAAAAATCATATTGCCAAAAAAGGCAAACAATACATATCACTAAAGTTGACAACATCTCCATAAAGAATTGTGAGGCTCTTCTTACAAGATGCAATCCTACACCGTCTTCCACTTGTAACTTCCTGCTCCTTTACAGACCTCCACCTAGCAAGGAAACATTCCCAGATGCACTTCCAGACACAGTTTCAAACCTGATAACAATACACTCCAACCTATGCGTTCTGGGTGACCTCAACATTTGGTTTGATAAAACCAATATGACACATCCAAAAACAATAATCACTGGCCTAGACCCATTCAACCTGCATCAGATTGTCCACAATCCGACACACACCGCTGGACATATCCTAGATGTCATTTTTGCTAATACTGAACTAGTTACCTTTCAAGCTATAACCCAGGGGGATGGTAACTCTAAAAACAACAAACAGAAACAAGAAGGCCCAAAGAAGCCCAGGTGTGGATACTGTAAGTCAGTTTCTCATTGGTTTAGTGAGTGC
>NW_028245125.1:0-35498 GCF_964263255.1 Lissotriton vulgaris
GTAAGTCCCTTGCTCATTGCACCATCAGGATTCAAGCAAGCCGGGCCGAAGACGGCTGTAATGCCAGAAACCGGTCCCCGGAAGCTTGTTTCCTTCCCAGTATAAGAATTGGCTTGGTAGTTTGGTCTGCCCTGTTCCCATGATGCACTGGGCCAGGGACAGACTAATTTGCATGTAGCCAGGTTCTGAGCTGAGATGGTGCAGTGAGCTAAAAAAAGGTGATGGATCAAGCCCTAATCTGTTGACTGGGTATTAGTGTTTTGTTTAATTCAGATACTCTGTCCATCACCACCCCATTTTCTAAATCGTTTTGTCCACCATAAGCGTGGAAGGGTATACTCAGAAGTGAGTCCCTTGCTCATTGCACCATCAGGATTCAAGCAAGCCGGGCCGAAGACGGCTGTAATGCCAGAAACCGGTCTCCGGAAGCTTGTTTCCTTCCCAGTATAAGAATTGGCTGGGTAGTTTGGTCTGCCCTGTTCCCATGATGCACTGGGCCAGGGACAGACTAATTTGCATGTAGCCAGGTTCTGAGCTGGGATGGTGCAGTGAGCTAAAAAACGGTGATGGATCAAGCCCTGATCTGTTGACTGGGTATGAGTGTTCTGTTTAATTCAGATACTCTGTCCATCACCACCCCCTTTTCTGAATCGTTTTGTCCGCCATAAGCGTGGAAGGGTATACTCAGATGTGAGTCCCTTGCTCATTGCACCATCAGGATTCAAGCAAGCCAGGCCGAAGACGGCTGTAAGGCCAGAAACCGGTCCCCGGAAGCTTGTTTCCTTCCCAGTATAAGAATTGGCTTAGTAGTTTGGTCTGCCCTGTTCCCATGATGCACTGGGCCAGGGACAGACTAATTTGCATGTAGCCAGGTTCTGAGCTGGGATGGTGCAGTGAGCTAAATAACTGTGATGGATCAAGCCCTGATCTGTTGACTGGGTATGAGTGTTCTGTTTAATTCAGATACTCTGTCCATCACCACCCCCTTTTCTGAATCGTTTTGTCCACCATAATGTGGAAGGGTATACTCAGATGTAAGTCCCTTGCTCATTGCACCATCAGGATTCAAGCAAGCCGGGCCGAAGACGGCTGTAATGCCAGAAACCGGTCCCCGGAAGCTTGTTTCCTTCCCAGTATAAGAATTGGCTTGGTAGTTTGGTCTGCCCTGTTCCCATGATGCACTGGGCCAGGGACAGACTAATTTGCATGTAGCCAGGTTCTGAGCTGGGATGGTGCAGTGAGCTAAAAAACGGTGATGGATCAAGCCCTGATCTGTTGACTGGGTATGAGTGTTCTGTTTAATTCAGATACTCTGTCCATCACCACCCCCTTTTCTGAATCGTTTTGTCCACCATAAGCGTGGAAGGGTATACTCAGATGTAAGTCCCTTGCTCATTGCACCATCAGGATTCAAGCAAGCCGGGCCGAAGACGGCTGTAATGCCAGAAACCGGTCCCCGGAAGCTTGTTTCCTTCCCAGTATAAGAATTGGCTTGGTAGTTTGGTCTGCCCTGTTCCCATGATGCACTGGGCCAGGGACAGACTAATTTGCATGTAGCCAGGTTCTGAGCTGAGATGGTGCAGTGAGCTAAAAAAAGGTGATGGATCAAGCCCTGATCTGTTGACTGGGTATTAGTGTTTTGTTTAATTCAGATACTCTGTCCATCACCACCCCATTTTCTAAATCGTTTTGTCCACCATAAGCGTGGAAGGGTATACTCAGAAGTGAGTCCCTTGCTCATTGCACCATCAGGATTCAAGCAAGCCGGGTCGAAGACGGCTGTAATGCCAGAAACCGGTCTCCGGAAGCTTGTTTCCTTCCCAGTATAAGAATTGGCTTGGTAGTTTGGTCTGCCCTGTTCCCATGATGCACTGGGCCAGGGACAGACTAATTTGCATGTAGCCAGGTTCTGAGCTGGGATGGTGCAGTGAGCTAAAAAACGGTGATGGATCAAGCCCTGATCTGTTAACTGGGTATGAGTGTTCTGTTTAATTCAGATACTCTGTCCATCACCACCCCCTTTTTTGAATCGTTTTGTCCACCATAAGCGTGGAAGGGTATACTCAGATGTGAGTCCCTTGCTCATTGCACCATCAGGATTCAAGCAAGCCGGGCCAAAGACGGCTGTAATGCCAGAAACCGGTCCCCGGAAGCTTGTTTCCTTCCCAGTATAAGAATTGGCTTGGTAGTTTGGTCTGCCCTGTTCCCATGATGCACTGGGCCAGGGACAGACTAATTTGCATGTAGCCAGGTTCTGAGCTGGGATGGTGCAGTGAGCTAAAAAATGGTGATGGATCAAGCCCTGATCTGTTGACTGGGTATGAGTGTTCTGTTTAATTCAGATACTCTGTCCATCACCACCCCCTTTTCTGAATCGTTTTGTCCACCATAAGCGTGGAAGGGTATACTCAGATGTGAGTCCCTTTCTCATTGCACCATCAGGATTCAAGCAAGCCGGGCCGAAGACGGCTGTAATGCCAGAAACCGGTCCCCGGAAGCTTGTTTCCTTCCCAGTATGAGAATTGGCTTGGTAGTTTGGTCTGCCCTGTTCCCATGATGCACTGGGCCAGGGACAGACTAATTTGCATGTAGCCAGGTTCTGAGCTGGGATGGTGCAGTGAGCTTAAAAAACGGTGATGGATCAAGCCCTGATCTGTTGACTGGGTATGAGTGTTCTGTTTAATTCAGATACTTTGTCCATCAACACCCCCTTTTCTGAATCGTTTTGCCCACCATAAGCGTGGAAGGGTATACTCAGATGTGAGTCCCATGCTCATTGCACCATCAGGATTCAAGCAAGCCGGGCTGAAGACGGCTGTAATGCCAGACACCGGTCCCCGGAAGCTTGTTACCTTCCCAGTATAAGAATTAGCTTGGTAGTTTGGTCTGCCCTGTTCCCATGATGCACTGGGCCAGGGACAGACTAATTTGCATGTAGCCAGGTTCTGAGCTGGGATGGTGCAGTGAGCTAAAAAACGGTGATGGATCAAGCCCTGATCTGTTGACTGGGTATGAGTGTTCTGTTTAATTCAGATACTCTGTCCATCAGCACCCCCTTTTTTGAATCGTTTTGTCCACCATAAGCGTGGAAGGGTATACTCAGATGTGAGTCCCTTGCTTATTGCACCATCAGGATTCAAGCAAGCCGGGCCAAAGACGGCTGTAATGCCAGAAACCGGTCCCCGGAAGCTTGTTTCTTTCCCAGTATAAGAATTGGCTTGGTAGTTTGGTCTGCCCTGTTCCCATGATGCACTGGGCCAGGGACAGACTAATTTGCATGTAGCCAGGTTCTGAGCTGGGATGGTGCAGTGAGCTAAAAAACGGTGATGGATCAAGCCCTGATCTGTTGACTGGGTATGAGTGTTCTGCTTAATTCAGAGACTCTGTCCATCACCACCCCCTTTTCTGAATCATTTTGTCCACCATAAGCGTGGAAGGGTATACTCAGATGTGAGTCCCTTGCTCATTGCACCATCAGGATTCAAGCAAGCCGGTCCGAAGACGGCTGTAAGGCCAGAAACCGGTCCCCGGAAGCTTGTTTCCTTCCCAGTATAAGAATTGGCTTAGTAATTTGGTCTGCCCTGTTCCCATGATGCACTGGGCCAGGGACAGACTAATTTGCATGTAGCCAGGTTCTGAGCTGGGATGGTGCAGTGAGCTAAATAACTGTGATGGATCAAGCCCTGATCTGTTGACTGGGTATGAGTGTTCTGTTTAATTCAGATACTCTGTCCATCACCACCCCCTTTTCTGAATCGTTTTGTCCACCATAATGTGGAAGGGTATACTCAGATGTGAGTCCCTTGCTCATTGCACCATCAGGATTCAAGCAAGCCGGGCCGAAGACGGCTGTAATGCCAGAAACTGGTCCCCGGAAGCTTGTTTCCTTCCCAGTATAAGAATTGGCTTGGTAGTTTGGTCTGCCCTGTTCCCATGATGCACTGGGCCAGGGACAGACTAATTTGCATGTAGCCAGGTTCTGAGCTGGGATGGTGCAGTGAGCTAAAAAACGGTGATGGATCAAGCCCTGATCTGTTGACTGGGTATGAGTGTTCTGCTTAATTCAGAGACTCTATCCATCACCACCCCCTTTTCTGAATCGTTTTGTCCACCATAAGCGTGGAAGGGTATACTCAGATGTGAGTCCCTTGCTCATTGCACCATCAGGATTCAAGCAAGCCGGGCCAAAGACGGCTGTAATGCCAGAAACCGGTCCCCGGAAGCTTGTTTCCTTCCCAGTATAAGAATTGGCTTGGTAGTTTGGTCTGCCCTGTTCCCATGATGCACTGGGCCAGGGACAGACTAATTTGCATGTAGCCAGGTTCTGAGCTAGGATGGTGCAGTGAGCTAAAAAACGGTGATGGATCAAGCCCTGATCTGTTGACTGGGTATGAGTGTTCTGCTTAATTCAGAGACTCTGTCCATCACCACCCCCTTTTCTGAATCGTTTTGTCCACCATAAGCGTGGAAGGGTATACTCAGATGTGAGTCCCTTGCTCATTGCACCATCAGGATTCAAGCAAGCCGGGCCGAAGACGGCTGTAAGGCCAGAAATCGGTCCCCGGAAGCTTGTTTCCTTCCCAGTATAAGAATTGGCTTAGTAGTTTGGTCTGCCCTGTTCCCATGATGCACTGTGCCAGGGACAGACTAATTTGCATGTAGCCAGGTTCTGAGCTGGGATGGTGCAGTGAGCTAAATAACTGTGATGGATCAAGCCCTGATCTGTTGACTGGGTATGAGTGTTCTGTTTAATTCAGATACTCTGTCCATCACCACCCCCTTTTCTGAATCGTTTTGTCCACCATAATGTGGAAGGGTATACTCAGATGTAAGTCCCTTGCTCATTGCACCATCAGGATTCAAGCAAGCCGGGCCGAAGACGGCTGTAATGCCAGAAACCGGTCCCAGGAAGCTTGTTTCCTTCCCAGTATAAGAATTGGCTTGGTAGTTTGGTCTGCCCTGTTCCCATGATGCACTGGGCCAGGGACAGACTAATTTGCATGTAGCCAGGTTCTGAGCTGGGATGGTGCAGTGAGCTAAAAAACGGTGATGGATCAAGCCCTGATTTGTTGACTGGGTATGAGTGTTCTGTTTAATTCAGATACTCTGTCCATCACCACCCCCTTTTCTGAATCGTTTTGTCCACCATAAGCGTGGAAGGGTATACTCAGATGTAAGTCCCTTGCTCATTTCACCATCAGGATTCAAGCAAGCCGGGCCGAAGACGGCTGTAATGCCAGAAACCGGTCCCCGGAAGCTTGTTTTCTTCCCAGTATAAGAATTGGCTTGGTAGTTTGGTCTGCCCTGTTCCCATGATGCACTGGGCCAGGGACAGACTAATTTGCATGTAGCCAGGTTCTGAGCAGAGATGGTGCAGTGAGCTAAAAAAAGGTGATGGATCAAGCCCTGATCTGTTGACTGGGTATTAGTGTTTTGTTTAATTCAGATACTCTGTCCATCACCACCCCATTTTCTAAATCGTTTTGTCCACCATAAGCGTGGAAGGGTATACTCAGAAGTGAGTCCCTTGCTCATTGCACCATCAGGATTCAAGCAAGCCGGGCCGAAGACGGCTGTAATGCCAGAAACCGGTCTCCGGAAGCTTGTTTCCTTCCCAGTATAAGAATTGGCTTGGTAGTTTGGTCTGCCCTATTCCCATGATGCACTGGGCCAGGGACAGACTAATTTGCATGTAGCCAGGTTCTGAGCTGGGATGGTGCAGTGAGCTAAAAAACGGTGATGGATCAAGCCCTGATCTGTTGACTGGGTATGAGTGTTCTGTTTAATTCAGATACTCTGTCCATCACCACCCCATTTTTTGAATCGTTTTGTCCACCATAAGCGTGGAAGGGTATACTCAGATGTGAGTCCCTTGCTCATTGCACCATCAGGATTCAAGCAAGCCGGGCCAAAGACGGCTGTAATGCCAGAAACCGGTCCCCGGAAGCTTGTTTCCTTCCCAGTATAAGAATTAGCTTGGTAGTTTGGTCTGCCCTGTTCCCATGATGCACCGGGCCAGGGACAGACTAATTTGCATGTAGCCAGGTTCTGAGCTGGGATGGTGCAGTGAGCTAAAAAACGGTGATGGATCAAGCCCTGATCTGTTGACTGGGTATGAGTGTTCTGTTTAATTCAGATACTCTGTCCATCAGCACCCCCTTTTTTGAATCGTTTTGTCCACCATAAAAGTGGAAGGGTATACTCAGATGTGAGTCCCTTGCTCATTGCACCATCAGGATTCAAGCAAGCCGGGCCGAAGACGGCTGTAATGCCAGAAACTGGTCCCCGGAAGCTTGTTTCCTTCCCAGTATGAGAATTGGCTTGGTAGTTTGGTCTGCCCTGTTCCCATGATGCAATGGGCCAGGGACAGACTAATTTGCATGTAGCCAGGTTCTGAGCTGGGATGGTGCAGTGAGCTTAAAAAACGGTGATGGATCAAGCCCTGATCTGTTGACTGGGTATGAGTGTTCTGTTTAATTCAGATACTCTGTCCATCACCACCCCCTTTTCTGAATCGTTTTGCCCACCATAAGCGTGGAAGGGTATACTCAGATGTGAGTCCCTTGCTCATTGCACCATCAGGATTCAAGCAAGCCGGGCCGAAGACGGCTGTAATGCCAGAATCCGGTCCCCGGAAGCTTGTTTCCTTCCCAGTATAAGAATTAGCTTGGTAGTTTGGTCTGCCCTGTTCCCATGATGCACCGGGCCAGGGACAGACTAATTTGCATGTAGCCAGGTTCTGAGCTGGGATGGTGCAGTGAGCTAAAAAACGGTGATGGATCAAGCCCTGATCTGTTGACTGGGTATGAGTGTTCTGTTTAATTCAGATACTCTGTCCATCAGCACCCCCTTTTTTGAATCGTTTTGTCCACCATAAAAGTGGAAGGGTATACTCAGATGTGAGTCCCTTGCTCATTGCACCATCAGGATTCAAGCAAGCCGGGCCAAAGACGGCTGTAATGCCAGAAACCGGTCCCCGGAAGCTTGTTTCCTTCCCAGTATAAGAATTGGCTTGGTAGTTTGGTCTGCCCTGTTCCCATGATGCACTGGGCCAGGGACAGACTAATTTGCATGTAGCCAGGTTCTGAGCTGGGATGGTGCAGTGAGCTAAAAAACGGTGATGGATCAAGCCCTGATCTGTTGACTGGGTATGAGTGTTCTGCTTAATTCAGAGACTCTGTCCATCACCACCCCCTTTTCTGAATCGTTTTGTCCACCATAAGCGTGGAAGGGTATACTCAGATGTGAGTCCCTTGCTCATTGCACCATCAGGATTCAAGCAAGCCGGTCCGAAGACGGCTGTAAGGCCAGAAACCGGTCCCCGGAAGCTTGTTTCCTTCCCAGTATAAGAATTGGCTTAGTAATTTGGTCTGCCCTGTTCCCATGATGCACTGGGCCAGGGACAGACTAATTTGCATGTAGCCAGGTTCTGAGCTGGGATGGTGCAGTGAGCTAAATAACTGTGATGGATCAAGCCCTGATCTGTTGACTGGGTATGAGTGTTCTGTTTAATTCAGATACTCTGTCCATCACCACCCCCTTTTCTGAATCGTTTTGTCCACCATAATGTGGAAGGGTATACTCAGATGTGAGTACCTTGCTCATTGCACCATCAGGATTCAAGCAAGCCGGGCCGAAGACGGCTGTAATGCCAGAAACCGGTCCCCGGAAGCTTGTTTCCTTCCCAGTATAAGAATTGGCTTGGTAGTTTGGTCTGCCCTGTTCCCATGATGCACTGGGCCAGGGACAGACTAATTTGCATGTAGCCAGGTTCTGAGCTGGGATGGTGCAGTGAGCTAAAAAACGGTGATGGATCAAGCCCTGATCTGTTGACTGGGTATGAGTGTTCTGTTTAATTCAGATACTCTGTCCATCACCACCCCCTTTTCTGAATCGTTTTGTCCACCATAAGCGTGGAAGGGTATACTAAGATGTGAGTCCCTTGCTCATTGCACCATCAGGATTCAAGCAAGCAGGGCCGAAGACGGCTGTAATGCCAGAAACCGGTCCCCGGAAGCTTGTTTCCTTCCCAGTATAGGAATTGGCTTGGTAGTTTGGTCTGCCCTGTTCCCATGATGCACTGGGCCAGGGACAGACTAATTTGCATGTAGACAGGTTCTGAGCTGAGATGGTGCAGTGAGCTAAAAAAAGGTGATGGATCAAGCCCTGATCTGTTGACTGGGTATCAGTGTTTTGTTTAATTCAGATACTCTGTCCATCACCACCCCCTTTTCTAAATTGTTTTGTCCACCATAAGCGTGGAAGGGTATATTCAGAAGTGAGTCCCTTGCTCATTGCACCATCAGGATTCAAGCAAGCCGGGCCGAAGACGGCTGAAATGCCAGAAACCGGTCCCCGGAAGCTCGTTTCCTTCCCAGTTTAAGAATTGGCTTGGTAGTTTGGTCGGCCCTGTTCCCATGATGCACTGGGCCAGGGACAGACTAATTTGCATGTAGCCAGGTTCTGAGCTGGGATGGTGCAGTGAGCAAAAAAAAAAGGGTGATGGATCAAGCCCTGATCGGTTGACTGGGTATGAGTGTTCTGTTTAATTCAGATACTCTGTCCATCACCACCCCCTTTTCTGAATCGTTTTGTCCACCCTAAGCGTGGAAGGGTATACTCAGATGTGAGTCCCTTGCTCATTGCACCATCAGGATTCAAGCAAGCCGGGCCGAAGACGGCTGTAATGCCAGAAACCGGTCCCCGGAAGCTTGTTTCCTTCCCAGTATAAGAATTGGCTTGGTAGTTTGGTCTGCCCTGTTCCCATGATGCACTGGGCCAGGGACAGACTAATTTGCATGTAGCCAGGTTCTGAGCTGGGATGGTGCAGTGAGCTAAAAAACGGTGATGGATCAAGCCCTGATCTGTTGACTGGGTATGAGTGTTCTGTTTAATTCAGATACTCTGTCCATCACCACCCCCTTTTCTGAATCGTTTTGCTCACCATAAGCGTGGAAGGGTATACTCAGATGTGAGTCCCTTGCTCATTGCACCATCAGGATTCAAGCAAGCCGGGCCGAAGACGGCTGTAATGCCAGAAACCGGTCCCCGGAAGCTTGTTTCCTTCCCAGTATAAGAATTGGCTTGGTAGTTTGGTCTGCCCTGTTCCGATGATGCACTGGGCCAGGGACAGACTAGTTTGCATGTAGCCAGGTTCTGAGCTGGGATGGTGCATTGAGCTAAAAAACGGTGATGGATCAAGCCCTGATCTGTTGACTGGGTATGAGTGTTCTGTTTAATTCAGATACTCTGTCCATCACCACCCCCTTTTCTGAATCATTTTGTCCACCATAAGCGTGGAAGGGTATACTAAGATGTGAGTCCCTTGCTCATTGCACCATCAGGATTCAAGCAAGCAGGGCCGAAGACGGCTGTAATGCCAGAAACCGGTCCCCGGAAGCTTGTTTCCTTCCCAGTATAAGAATTGGCTTGGTAGTTTGGTCTGCCCTGTTCCCATGATGCACTGGGCCAGGGACAGACTAATTTGCATGTAGACAGGTTCTGAGCTGAGATGGTGCAGTGAGCTAAAAAAAGGTGATGGATCAAGCCCTGATCTGTTGACTGGGTATCAGGGTTTTGTTTAATTCAGATACTCTGTCCATCACCACCCCCTTTTCTAAATTGTTTTGTCCACCATAAGCGTGGAAGGGTATATTCAGAAGTGAGTCCCTTGCTCATTGCACCATCAGGATTCAAGCAAGCCGGGCCGAAGACGGCTGTAATGCCAGAAACCGGTCCCCGGAAGCTCGTTTCCTTCCCAGTATAAGAATTGGCTTGGTAGTTTGGTCTGCCCTGTTCCCATGATGCACTGGGCCAGGGACAGACTAATTTGCATGTAGCCAGGTTCTGAGCTGGGATGGTGCAGTGAGCAAAAAAAAAAGGGTGATGGATCAAGCCCTGATCGGTTGACTGGGTATGAGTGTTCTGTTTAATTCAGATACTCTGTCCATCACCACCCCCTTTTCTGAATCGTTTTGTCCACCCTAAGCGTGGAAGGGTATACTCAGATGTGAGTCCCTTGCTCATTGCACCATCAGGATTCAAGCAAGCCGGGCCGAAGACGGCTGTAATGCCAGAAACCGGTCCCCGGAAGCTTGTTTCCTTCCCAGTATAAGAATTGGCTTGGTAGTTTGGTCTGCCCTGTTCCCATGATGCACTGGGCCAGGGACAGACTAATTTGCATGTAGCCAGGTTCTGAGCTGGGATGGTGCAGTGAGCTAAAAAACGGTGATGGATCAAGCCCTGATCTGTTGACTGGGTATGAGTGTTCTGTTTAATTCAGATACTCTGTCCATCACCACCCCCTTTTCTGAATCGTTTTGTCCACCATAAGCGTGGAAGGGTATACTCAGATGTAAGTCCCTTGCTCATTGCACCATCAGGATTCAAGCAAGCCGGGCCGAAGACGGCTGTAATGCCAGAAACCGGTCCCCGGAAGCTTGTTTCCTTCCCAGTATAAGAATTGGCTTGGTAGTTTGGTCTGCCCTGTTCCCATGATGCACTGGGCCAGGGACAGACTAATTTGCATGTAGCCAGGTTCTGAGCTGAGATGGTGCAGTGAGCTAAAAAAAGGTGATGGATCAAGCCCTGATCTGTTGACTGGGTATTAGTGTTTTGTTTAATTCAGATACTCTGTCCATCACCACCCCATTTTCTAAATCGTTTTGTCCACCATAAGCGTGGAAGGGTATACTCAGAAGTGAGTCCCTTGCTCATTGCACCATCAGGATTCAAGCAAGCCGGGCCGAAGACGGCTGTAATGCCAGAAAACGGTCTCCGGAAGCTTGTTTCCTTCCCAGTATAAGAATTGGCTTGGTAGTTTGGTCTGCCCTGTTCCCATGATGCACTGGGCCAGGGACAGACTAATTTGCATGTAGCCAGGTTCTGAGCTGGGATGGTGCAGTGAGCTAAAAAACGGTGATGGATCAAGCCCTGATCTGTTAACTGGGTATGAGTGTTCTGTTTAATTCAGATACTCTGTCCATCACCACCCCCTTTTTTGAATCGTTTTGTCCACCATAAGCGTGGAAGGGTATACTCAGATGTGAGTCCCTTGCTCATTGCACCATCAGGATTCAAGCAAGCCGGGCCAAAGACGGCTGTAATGCCAGAAACCGGTCCCCGGAAGCTTGTTTCCTTCCCAGTATAAGAATTGGCTTGGTAGTTTGGTCTGCCCTGTTCCCATGATGCACTGGGCCAGGGACAGACTAATTTGCATGTAGCCAGGTTCTGAGCTGGGATGGTGCAGTGAGCTAAAAAATGGTGATGGATCAAGCCCTGATCTGTTGACTGGGTATGAGTGTTCTGTTTAATTCAGATACTCTGTCCATCACCACCCCCTTTTCTGAATCGTTTTGTCCACCATAAGCGTGGAAGGGTATACTCAGATGTGAGTCCCTTTCTCATTGCACCATCAGGATTCAAGCAAGCCGGGCCGAAGACGGCTGTAATGCCAGAAACCGGTCCCCGGAAGCTTGTTTCCTTCCCAGTATGAGAATTGGCTTGGTAGTTTGGTCTGCCCTGTTCCCATGATGCACTGGGCCAGGGACAGACTAATTTGCATGTAGCCAGGTTCTGAGCTGGGATGGTGCAGTGAGCTTAAAAAACGGTGATGGATCAAGCCCTGATCTGTTGACTGGGTATGAGTGTTCTGTTTAATTCAGATACTCTGTCCATCACCACTCCCTTTTCTGAATCGTTTTGCCCACCATAAGCGTGGAAGGGTATACTCAGATGTGAGTCCCTTGCTCATTGCACCATCAGGATTCAAGCAAGCCGGGCCGAAGACGGCTGTAATGCCAGACACCGGTCCCCGGAAGCTTGTTACCTTCCCAGTATAAGAATTAGCTTGGTAGTTTGGTCTGCCCTGTTCCCATGATGCACTGGGCCAGGGACAGACTAATTTGCATGTAGCCAGGTTCTGAGCTGGGATGGTGCAGTGAGCTAAAAAACGGTGATGGATCAAGCCCTGATCTGTTGACTGGGTATGAGTGTTCTGTTTAATTCAGATACTCTGTCCATCAGCACCCCCTTTTTTGAATCGTTTTGTCCACCATAAGCGTGGAAGGGTATACTCAGATGTGAGTCACTTGCTTATTGCACCATCAGGATTCAAGCAAGCCGGGCCAAAGACGGCTGTAATGCCAGAAACCGGTCCCCGGAAGCTTGTTTCTTTCCCAGTATAAGAATTGGCTTGGTAGTTTGGTCTGCCCTGTTCCCATGATGCACTGGGCCAGGGACAGACTAATTTGCATGTAGCCAGGTTCTGAGCTGGGATGGTGCAGTGAGCTAAAAAACGGTGATGGATCAAGCCCTGATCTGTTGACTGGGTATGAGTGTTCTGCTTAATTCAGAGACTCTGTCCATCACCACCCCCTTTTCTGAATCATTTTGTCCACCATAAGCGTGGAAGGGTATACTCAGATGTGAGTCCCTTGCTCATTGCACCATCAGGATTCAAGCAAGCCGGTCCGAAGACGGCTGTAAGGCCAGAAACCGGTCCCCGGAAGCTTGTTTCCTTCTTAGTATAAGAATTGGCTTAGTAATTTGGTCTGCCCTGTTCCCATGATGCACTGGGCCAGGGACAGACTAATTTGCATGTAGCCAGGTTCTGAGCTGGGATGGTGCAGTGAGCTAAATAACTGTGATGGATCAAGCCCTGATCTGTTGACTGGGTATGAGTGTTCTGTTTAAGTCAGATACTCTGTCCATCACCACCCCCTTTTCTGAATCGTTTTGTCCACCATAATGTGGAAGGGTATACTCAGATGTGAGTCCCTTGCTCATTGCACCATCAGGATTCAAGCAAGCCGGGCCGAAGACGGCTGTAATGCCAGAAACCGGTCCCCGGAAGCTTGTTTCCTTCCCAGTATAAGAATTGGCTTGGTAGTTTGGTCTGCCCTGTTCCCATGATGCACTGGGCCAGGGACAGACTAATTTGCATGTAGCCAGGTTCTGAGCTGGGATGGTGCAGTGAGCTAAAAAACGGTGATGGATCAAGCCCTGATCTGTTGACTGGGTATGAGTGTTCTGCTTAATTCAGAGACTCTGTCCATCACCACCCCCTTTTCTGAATCGTTTTGTCCACCATAAGCGTGGAAGGGTATACTCAGATGTAAGTCCCTTGCTCATTTCACCATCAGGATTCAAGCAAGCCGGGCCGAAGACGGCTGTAATGCCAGAAACCGGTCCCCGGAAGCTTGTTTTCTTCCCAGTATAAGAATTGGCTTGGTAGTTTGGTCTGCCCTGTTCCCATGATGCACTGGGCCAGGGACAGACTAATTTGCATGTAGCCAGGTTCTGAGCAGAGATGGTGCAGTGAGCTAAAAAAAGGTGATGGATCAAGCCCTGATCTGTTGACTGGGTATTAGTGTTTTGTTTAATTCAGATACTCTGTCCATCACCACCCCATTTTCTAAATCGTTTTGTCCACCATAAGCGTGGAAGGGTATACTCAGAAGTGAGTCCCTTGCTCATTGCACCATCAGGATTCAAGCAAGCCGGGCCGAAGACGGCTGTAATGCCAGAAACCGGTCTCCGGAAGCTTGTTTCCTTCCCAGTATAAGAATTGGCTTGGTAGTTTGGTCTGCCCTATTCCCATGATGCACTGGGCCAGGGACAGACTAATTTGCATGTAGCCAGGTTCTGAGCTGGGATGGTGCAGTGAGCTAAAAAATGGTGATGGATCAAGCCCTGATCTGTTGACTGGGTATGAGTGTTCTGTTTAATTCAGATACTCTGTCCATCACCACCCCCTTTTTTGAATCGTTTTGTCCACCATAAGCGTGGAAGGGTATACTCAGATGTGAGTCCCTTGCTCATTGCACCATCAGGATTCAAGCAAGCCGGGCCAAAGACGGCTGTAATGCCAGAAACCGGTCCCCGGAAGCTTGTTTCCTTCCCAGTATGAGAATTGGCTTGGTAGTTTGGTCTGCCCTGTTCCCATGATGCACTGGGCCAGGGACAGACTAATTTGCATGTAGCCAGGTTCTGAGCTGGGATGGTGCAGTGAGCTAAAAAATGGTGATGGATCAAGCGGTAATCTGTTGACTGGGTATGAGTGTTCTGTTTAATTCAGATACTCTGTCCATCACCACCCCCTTTTCTGAATCGTTTTGTCCACCATAAGCGTGGAAGGGTATACTCAGATGTGAGTCCCTTTCTCATTGCACCATCAGGATTCAAGCAAGCCGGGCCGAAGACGGCTGTAATGCCAGAAACCGGTCCCCGGAAGCTTGTTTCCTTCCCAGTATGAGAATTGGCTTGGTAGTTTGGTCTGCCCTGTTCCCATGATGCAATGGGCCAGGGACAGACTAATTTGCATGTAGCCAGGTTCTGAGCTGGGATGGTGCAGTGAGCTTAAAAAACGGTGATGGATCAAGCCCTGATCTGTTGACTGGGTATGAGTGTTCTGTTTAATTCAGATACTCTGTCCATCACCACCCCCTTTTCTGAATCGTTTTGCCCACCATAAGCGTGGAAGGGTATACTCAGATGTGAGTCCTTTGCTCATTGCACCATCAGGATTCAAGCAAGCCGGGCCGAAGACGGCTGTAATGCCAGAATCCGGTCCCCGGAAGCTTGTTTCCTTCCCAGTATAAGAATTAGCTTGGTAGTTTGGTCTGCCCTGTTCCCATGATGCACCGGGCCAGGGACAGACTAATTTGCATGTAGCCAGGTTCTGAGCTGGGATGGTGCAGTGAGCTAAAAAACGGTGATGGATCAAGCCCTGATCTGTTGACTGGGTATGAGTGTTCTGTTTAATTCAGATACTCTGTCCATCAGCACCCCCTTTTTTGAATCGTTTTGTCCACCATAAGCGTGGAAGGGTATACTCAGATGTGAGTCCCTTGCTCATTGCACCATCAGGATTCAAGCAAGCCGGGCCAAAGACGGCTGTAATGCCAGAAACCGGTCCCCGGAAGCTTGTTTCCTTCCCAGTATAAGAATTGGCTTGGTAGTTTGGTCTGCCCTGTTCCCATGATGCACTGGGCCAGGGACAGACTAATTTGCATGTAGCCAGGTTCTGAGCTGGGATGGTGCAGTGAGCTAAAAAACGGTGATGGATCAAGCCCTGATCTGTTGACTGGGTATGAGTGTTCTGCTTAATTCAGAGACTCTGTCCATCACCACCCCCTTTTCTGAATCGTTTTGTCCACCATAAGCGTGGAAGGGTATACTCAGATGTGAGTCCCTTGCTCATTGCACCATCAGGATTCAAGCAAGCCGGTCCGAAGACGGCTGTAAGGCCAGAAACCGGTCCCCGGAAGCTTGTTTCCTTCCCAGTATAAGAATTGGCTTAGTAATTTGGTCTGCCCTGTTCCCATGATGCACTGGGCCAGGGACAGACTAATTTGCATGTAGCCAGGTTCTGAGCTGGGATGGTGCAGTGAGCTAAATAACTGTGATGGATCAAGCCCTGATCTGTTGACTGGGTATGAGTGTTCTGTTTAATTCAGATACTCTGTCCATCACCACCCCCTTTTCTGAATCGTTTTGTCCACCATAATGTGGAAGGGTATACTCAGATGTGAGTCCCTTGCTCATTGCACCATCAGGATTCAAGCAAGCCGGGCCGAAGACGGCTGTAATGCCAGAAACCGGTCCCCGGAAGCTTGTTTCCTTCCCAGTATAAGAATTGGCTTGGTAGTTTGGTCTGCCCTGTTCCCATGATGCACTGGGCCAGGGACAGACTAATTTGCATGTAGCCAGGTTCTGAGCTGGGATGGTGCAGTGAGCTAAAAAATGGTGATGGATCAAGCCCTGATCTGTTGACTGGGTATGAGTGTTCTGTTTAATTCAGATACTCTGTCCATCACCACCCCCTTTTCTGAATCGTTTTGTCCACCATAAGCGTGGAAGGGTATACTCAGATGTGAGTCCCTTTCTCATTGCACCATCAGGATTCAAGCAAGCCGGGCCGAAGACGGCTGTAATGCCAGAAACCGGTCCCCGGAAGCTTGTTTCCTTCCCAGTATGAGAATTGGCTTGGTAGTTTGGTCTGCCCTGTTCCCATGATGCACTGGGCCAGGGACAGACTAATTTGCATGTAGCCAGGTTCTGAGCTGGGATGGTGCAGTGAGCTTAAAAAACGGTGATGGATCAAGCCCTGATCTGTTGACTGGGTATGAGTGTTCTGTTTAATTCAGATACTCTGTCCATCACCACTCCCTTTTCTGAATCGTTTTGCCCACCATAAGCGTGGAAGGGTATACTCAGATGTGAGTCCCTTGCTCATTGCACCATCAGGATTCAAGCAAGCCGGGCCGAAGACGGCTGTAATGCCAGACACCGGTCCCCGGAAGCTTGTTACCTTCCCAGTATAAGAATTAGCTTGGTAGTTTGGTCTGCCCTGTTCCCATGATGCACTGGGCCAGGGACAGACTAATTTGCATGTAGCCAGGTTCTGAGCTGGGATGGTGCAGTGAGCTAAAAAACGGTGATGGATCAAGCCCTGATCTGTTGACTGGGTATGAGTGTTCTGTTTAATTCAGATACTCTGTCCATCAGCACCCCCTTTTTTGAATCGTTTTGTCCACCATAAGCGTGGAAGGGTATACTCAGATGTGAGTCACTTGCTTATTGCACCATCAGGATTCAAGCAAGCCGGGCCAAAGACGGCTGTAATGCCAGAAACCGGTCCCCGGAAGCTTGTTTCTTTCCCAGTATAAGAATTGGCTTGGTAGTTTGGTCTGCCCTGTTCCCATGATGCACTGGGCCAGGGACAGACTAATTTGCATGTAGCCAGGTTCTGAGCTGGGATGGTGCAGTGAGCTAAAAAACGGTGATGGATCAAGCCCTGATCTGTTGACTGGGTATGAGTGTTCTGCTTAATTCAGAGACTCTGTCCATCACCACCCCCTTTTCTGAATCATTTTGTCCACCATAAGCGTGGAAGGGTATACTCAGATGTGAGTCCCTTGCTCATTGCACCATCAGGATTCAAGCAAGCCGGTCCGAAGACGGCTGTAAGGCCAGAAACCGGTCCCCGGAAGCTTGTTTCCTTCTTAGTATAAGAATTGGCTTAGTAATTTGGTCTGCCCTGTTCCCATGATGCACTGGGCCAGGGACAGACTAATTTGCATGTAGCCAGGTTCTGAGCTGGGATGGTGCAGTGAGCTAAATAACTGTGATGGATCAAGCCCTGATCTGTTGACTGGGTATGAGTGTTCTGTTTAAGTCAGATACTCTGTCCATCACCACCCCCTTTTCTGAATCGTTTTGTCCACCATAATGTGGAAGGGTATACTCAGATGTGAGTCCCTTGCTCATTGCACCATCAGGATTCAAGCAAGCCGGGCCGAAGACGGCTGTAATGCCAGAAACCGGTCCCCGGAAGCTTGTTTCCTTCCCAGTATAAGAATTGGCTTGGTAGTTTGGTCTGCCCTGTTCCCATGATGCACTGGGCCAGGGACAGACTAATTTGCATGTAGCCAGGTTCTGAGCTGGGATGGTGCAGTGAGCTAAAAAACGGTGATGGATCAAGCCCTGATCTGTTGACTGGGTATGAGTGTTCTGCTTAATTCAGAGACTCTGTCCATCACCACCCCCTTTTCTGAATCGTTTTGTCCACCATAAGCGTGGAAGGGTATACTCAGATGTAAGTCCCTTGCTCATTTCACCATCAGGATTCAAGCAAGCCGGGCCGAAGACGGCTGTAATGCCAGAAACCGGTCCCCGGAAGCTTGTTTTCTTCCCAGTATAAGAATTGGCTTGGTAGTTTGGTCTGCCCTGTTCCCATGATGCACTGGGCCAGGGACAGACTAATTTGCATGTAGCCAGGTTCTGAGCAGAGATGGTGCAGTGAGCTAAAAAAAGGTGATGGATCAAGCCCTGATCTGTTGACTGGGTATTAGTGTTTTGTTTAATTCAGATACTCTGTCCATCACCACCCCATTTTCTAAATCGTTTTGTCCACCATAAGCGTGGAAGGGTATACTCAGAAGTGAGTCCCTTGCTCATTGCACCATCAGGATTCAAGCAAGCCGGGCCGAAGACGGCTGTAATGCCAGAAACCGGTCTCCGGAAGCTTGTTTCCTTCCCAGTATAAGAATTGGCTTGGTAGTTTGGTCTGCCCTATTCCCATGATGCACTGGGCCAGGGACAGACTAATTTGCATGTAGCCAGGTTCTGAGCTGGGATGGTGCAGTGAGCTAAAAAATGGTGATGGATCAAGCCCTGATCTGTTGACTGGGTATGAGTGTTCTGTTTAATTCAGATACTCTGTCCATCACCACCCCCTTTTTTGAATCGTTTTGTCCACCATAAGCGTGGAAGGGTATACTCAGATGTGAGTCCCTTGCTCATTGCACCATCAGGATTCAAGCAAGCCGGGCCAAAGACGGCTGTAATGCCAGAAACCGGTCCCCGGAAGCTTGTTTCCTTCCCAGTATGAGAATTGGCTTGGTAGTTTGGTCTGCCCTGTTCCCATGATGCACTGGGCCAGGGACAGACTAATTTGCATGTAGCCAGGTTCTGAGCTGGGATGGTGCAGTGAGCTAAAAAATGGTGATGGATCAAGCGGTAATCTGTTGACTGGGTATGAGTGTTCTGTTTAATTCAGATACTCTGTCCATCACCACCCCCTTTTCTGAATCGTTTTGTCCACCATAAGCGTGGAAGGGTATACTCAGATGTGAGTCCCTTTCTCATTGCACCATCAGGATTCAAGCAAGCCGGGCCGAAGACGGCTGTAATGCCAGAAACCGGTCCCCGGAAGCTTGTTTCCTTCCCAGTATGAGAATTGGCTTGGTAGTTTGGTCTGCCCTGTTCCCATGATGCAATGGGCCAGGGACAGACTAATTTGCATGTAGCCAGGTTCTGAGCTGGGATGGTGCAGTGAGCTTAAAAAACGGTGATGGATCAAGCCCTGATCTGTTGACTGGGTATGAGTGTTCTGTTTAATTCAGATACTCTGTCCATCACCACCCCCTTTTCTGAATCGTTTTGCCCACCATAAGCGTGGAAGGGTATACTCAGATGTGAGTCCTTTGCTCATTGCACCATCAGGATTCAAGCAAGCCGGGCCGAAGACGGCTGTAATGCCAGAATCCGGTCCCCGGAAGCTTGTTTCCTTCCCAGTATAAGAATTAGCTTGGTAGTTTGGTCTGCCCTGTTCCCATGATGCACCGGGCCAGGGACAGACTAATTTGCATGTAGCCAGGTTCTGAGCTGGGATGGTGCAGTGAGCTAAAAAACGGTGATGGATCAAGCCCTGATCTGTTGACTGGGTATGAGTGTTCTGTTTAATTCAGATACTCTGTCCATCAGCACCCCCTTTTTTGAATCGTTTTGTCCACCATAAGCGTGGAAGGGTATACTCAGATGTGAGTCCCTTGCTCATTGCACCATCAGGATTCAAGCAAGCCGGGCCAAAGACGGCTGTAATGCCAGAAACCGGTCCCCGGAAGCTTGTTTCCTTCCCAGTATAAGAATTGGCTTGGTAGTTTGGTCTGCCCTGTTCCCATGATGCACTGGGCCAGGGACAGACTAATTTGCATGTAGCCAGGTTCTGAGCTGGGATGGTGCAGTGAGCTAAAAAACGGTGATGGATCAAGCCCTGATCTGTTGACTGGGTATGAGTGTTCTGCTTAATTCAGAGACTCTGTCCATCACCACCCCCTTTTCTGAATCGTTTTGTCCACCATAAGCGTGGAAGGGTATACTCAGATGTGAGTCCCTTGCTCATTGCACCATCAGGATTCAAGCAAGCCGGTCCGAAGACGGCTGTAAGGCCAGAAACCGGTCCCCGGAAGCTTGTTTCCTTCCCAGTATAAGAATTGGCTTAGTAATTTGGTCTGCCCTGTTCCCATGATGCACTGGGCCAGGGACAGACTAATTTGCATGTAGCCAGGTTCTGAGCTGGGATGGTGCAGTGAGCTAAATAACTGTGATGGATCAAGCCCTGATCTGTTGACTGGGTATGAGTGTTCTGTTTAATTCAGATACTCTGTCCATCACCACCCCCTTTTCTGAATCGTTTTGTCCACCATAATGTGGAAGGGTATACTCAGATGTGAGTCCCTTGCTCATTGCACCATCAGGATTCAAGCAAGCCGGGCCGAAGACGGCTGTAATGCCAGAAACCGGTCCCCGGAAGCTTGTTTCCTTCCCAGTATAAGAATTGGCTTGGTAGTTTGGTCTGCCCTGTTCCCATGATGCACTGGGCCAGGGACAGACTAATTTGCATGTAGCCAGGTTCTGAGCTGGGATGGTGCAGTGAGCTAAAAAACGGTGATGGATCAAGCCCTGATCTGTTGACTGGGTATGAGTGTTCTGTTTAATTCAGATACTCTGTCCATCACCACCCCCTTTTCTGAATCGTTTTGTCCACCATAAGCGTGGAAGGGTATACTAAGATGTGAGTCCCTTGCTCATTGCACCATCAGGATTCAAGCAAGCAGGGCCGAAGACGGCTGTAATGCCAGAAACCGGTCCCCGGAAGCTTGTTTCCTTCCCAGTATAAGAATTGGCTTGGTAGTTTGGTCTGCCCTGTTCCCATGATGCACTGGGCCAGGGACAGACTAATTTGCATGTAGACAGGTTCTGAGCTGAGATGGTGCAGTGAGCTAAAAAAAGGTGATGGATCAAGCCCTGATCTGTTGACTGGGTATCAGTGTTTTGTTTAATTCAGATACTCTGTCCATCACCACCCCCTTTTCTAAATTGTTTTGTCCACCATAAGCGTGGAAGGGTATATTCAGAAGTGAGTCCCTTGCTCATTGCACCATCAGGATTCAAGCAAGCCGGGCCGAAGACGGCTGTAATGCCAGAAACCGGTCCCCGGAAGCTTGTTTCCTTCCCAGTATAAGAATTGGCTTGGTAGTTTGGTCTGCCCTGTTCCCATGATGCACTGGGCCAAGGACAGACTAATTTGCATGTAGCCAGGTTCTGAGCTGGGATGGTGCAGTGAGCTAAAAAACGGTGATGGATCAAGCCCTGATCTGTTGACTGGGTATGAGTGTTCTGTTTAATTCAGATACTCTGTCCATCACCACCCCCTTTTCTGAATCGTTTTGCTCACCATAAGCGTGGAAGGGTATACTCAGATGTGAGTCCCTTGCTCATTGCACCATCAGGATTCAAGCAAGCCGGGCCGAAGACGGCTGTAATGCCAGAAACCGGTCCCCGGAAGCTTGTTTCCTTCCCAGTATAAGAATTGGCTTGGTAGTTTGGTCTGCCCTGTTCCCATGATGCACTGGGCCAGGGACAGACTAATTTGCATGTAGCCAGGTTCTGAGCTGGGATGGTGCAGTGAGCTAAATAACTGTGATGGATCAAGCCCTGATCTGTTGACTGGGTATGAGTGTTCTGTTTAATTCAGATACTCTGTCCATCACCACCCCCTTTTCTGAATCGTTTTGCTCACCATAAGCGTGGAAGGGTATACTCAGATGTAAGTCCCTTGCTCATTGCACCATCAGGATTCAAGCAAGCCGGGCCAAAGACGGCTTTAATGCCAGAAACCGGTCCCCGGAAGCTTGTATCCTTCCCAGTATAAGAATTGGCTTGGTAGTTTGGTCTGCCCTGGTCCCATGATGCACTGGGCCAGGGACAGACTAATTTGCATGTAGCCAGGTTCTGAGCTGAGATGGTGCAGTGAGCTAAAAAAAGGTGATGGATCAAGCCCTGATCTGTTGACTGGGTATTAGTGTTTTGTTTAATTCAGATACTCTGTCCATCACCACCCCCTTTTCTAAATCGTTTTGTCGACCATAAGCGTGGAAGGGTATACTCAGAAGTGAGTCCCTTGCTCATTGCACCATCAGGATTCAAGCAAGCCGGGCCGAAGACGGCTGTAATGCCAGAAACCGGACCCCGGAAGCTTGTTTCCTTCCCAGTATAAGAATTGGCTTGGTAGTTTGGTCTGTCCTGTTCCCATGATGCACTGGGCCAGGGACAGACTAATTTGCATGTAGCCAGGTTCTGAGCTGGGATAGTGCAGTGAGCTAAAAAAAAAAGGGTAATGGATCAAGCCCTGATCGGTTGACTGGGTATGAGTGTTCTGTTTAATTCAGATACTCTGTCCATCACCACCCCCTTTTCTGAATCGTTTTGTCCACCCTAAGCGTGGAAGGGTATACTCAGATGTGAGTCCCTTGCTCATTGCACCTTCAGGATTCAAGCAAGCCGGGCCGAAGACGGCTGTAATGCCAGAAACCGGTCCCCGGAAGCTTGTTTCCTTCCCAGTATAAGAATTGGCTTGGTAGTTTGGTCTGCCCTGTTCCCATGATGCACTGGGCCAGGGACAGACTAATTTTCATGTAGCCAGGTTCTGAGCTGGGATGGTGCAGTGAGCTAAAAAACGGCGATGGATCAAGCCCTGATCTGTTGACTGGGTATGAGTGCTCTGTTTAATTCAGATACTCTGTCCATCACCACCCCCTTTTCTGAATCGTTTTGCCCACCATAAGCGTGGAAGGGTATACTCAGATGTGAGTCCCTTGCTCATTGCACCATCAGGATTCAAGCAAGCCGGGCCGAAGACGGCTGTAATGCCAGAAACCGGTCCCCGGAAGCTTGTTTCCTTCCCAGTATAAGAATTAGCTTGGTAGTTTGGTCTGCCCTGTTCCCATGATGCACTGGGCCAGGGACAGACTAATTTGCATGTAGCCAGGTTCTGAGCTGGGATGGTGCAGTGAGCTAAAAAACGGTGATGGATCAAGCCCTGATCTGTTGACTGGGTATGAGTGTTCTGTTTAATTCAGATACTCTGTCTATCACCACCCCCTTTTTTGAATCGTTTTGCCCACCATAAGCGTGGAAGGGTATACTCAGATGTGAGTCCCTTGCTCATTGCACCATCAGGATTCAAGCAAGCCGGGCCGAAGACGGCTGTAATGCCAGAAACCGGTCCCCGGAAGCCTGTTTCCTTCCCAGTATAAGAATTAGCTTGGTAGTTTGGTCTGCCCTGTTCCCATGATGCACTGGGCCAGGGACAGACTAATTTGCATGTAGCCAGGTTCTGAGCTGGGATGGTGCAGTGAGCTAAAAAACGGTGATGGATCAAGCCCTGATCTGTTGACTGGGTATGAGTGTTCTGTTTAATTCAGATACTCTGTCCATCACCACCCCCTTTTTTGAATCGTTTTGTCCACCATAAGCGTGGAAGGGTATACTCAGATGTGAGTCCCTTGCTCATTGCACCATCAGGATTCAAGCAAGCCGGGCCAAAGACGGCTGTAATGCCAGAAACCGGTCCCCGAAAGCTTGTTTCCTTCCCAGTATAAGAATTGGCTTGGTAGTTTGGTCTGCCCTGTTCCCATGATGCACTGGGCCAGGGACAGACTAATTTGCATGTAGCCAGGTTCTGAGCTAGGATGGTGCAGTGAGCTAAAAAACGGTGATGGATCAAGCCCTGATCTGTTGACTGGTTATGAGTGTTCTGCTTAATTCAGAGACTCTGTCCATCACCACCCCCTTTTCTGAATCGTTTTGTCCACCATAAGCGTGGAAGGGTATACTCAGATGTGAGTCCCTTGCTCATTGCACCATTAGGATTCAAGCAAGCCGGGCCGAAGACGGCTGTAAGGCCAGAAACCGGTCCCCGGAAGCTTGTTTCCTTCCCAGTATAAGAATTGGCTTAGTAGTTTGGTCTGCCCTGTTCCCATGATGCACTGGGCCAGGGACAGACTAATTTGCATGTAGCCAAGTTCTGAGCTGGGATGGTGCAGTGAGCTAAATAACTATGATGGATCAAGCCCTGATCTGTTGACTGGGTATGAGTGTTCTGTTTAATTCAGATACTCTGTCCATCACCACCCCCTTTTCTGAATCGTTTTGTCCACCATAATGTGGAAGGGTATACTCAGATGTAAGTCCCTTGCTCATTGCACCATCAGGATTCAAGCAAGCCGGGCCGAAGACGGCTGTAATGCCAGAAACCGGTCCCCGGTAGCTTGTTTCCTTCCCAGTATAAGAATTGGCTTGGTAGTTTGGTCTGCCCTGTTCCCATGATGCACTGGGCCAGGGACAGACTAATTTGCATGTAGCCAGGTTCTGAGCTGGGATGGTGCAGTGAGCTAAAAAACGGTGATGGATCAAGCCCTGATCTGTTGACTGGGTATGAGTGTTCTGTTTAATTCAGATACTCTGTCCATCACCACCCCCTTTTCTGAATCGTTTTGTCCACCATAAGCGTGGAAGGGTATACTCAGATGTAAGTCCCTTGCTCATTGCACCATCAGGATTCAAGCAAGCCGGGCCGAAGACGGCTGTAATGCCAGAAACCGGTCCCCGGAAGCTTGTTTCCTTCCCAGTATAAGAATTGGCTTGGTAGTTTGGTCTGCCCTGTTCCCATGATGCACTGGGCCAGGGACAGACTAATTTGCATGTAGCCAGGTTCTGAGCTGAGATGGTGCAGTGAGATAAAAAAAAGGTGATGGATCAAGCCCTAATCTGTTGACTGGGTATTAGTGTTTTGTTTAATTCAGATACTCTGTCCATCACCACCCCATTTTCTAAATCGTTTTGTCCACCATAAGCGTGGAAGGGTATACTCAGAAGTGAGTCCCTTGCTCATTGCACCATCAGGATTCAAGCAAGCCGGGCCGAAGACGGCTGTAATGCCAGAAACCGGTCTCCGGAAGCTTGTTTCCTTCCCAGTATAAGAATTGGCTGGGTAGTTTGGTCTGCCCTGTTCCCATGATGCACTGGGCCAGGGACAGACTAATTTGCATGTAGCCAGGTTCTGAGCTGGGATGGTGCAGTGAGCTAAAAAACGGTGATGGATCAAGCCCTGATCTGTTGACTGGGTATGAGTGTTCTGTTTAATTCAGATACTCTGTCCATCACCACCCCCTTTTCTGAATCGTTTTGTCCACCATAAGCGTGGAAGGGTATACTCAGATGTGAGTCCCTTGCTCATTGCACCATCAGGATTCAAGCAAGCCGGGCCGAAGACGGCTGTAAGGCCAGAAACCGGTCCCCGGAAGCTTGTTTCCTTCCCAGTATAAGAATTGGCTTAGTAGTTTGGTCTGCCCTGTTCCCATGATGCACTGGGCCAGGGACAGACTAATTTGCATGTAGCCAGGTTCTGAGCTGGGATGGTGCAGTGAGCTAAATAACTGTGATGGATCAAGCCCTGATCTGTTGACTGGGTATGAGTGTTCTGTTTAATTCAGATACTCTGTCCATCACCACCCCCTTTTCTGAATCGTTTTGTCCACCATAATGTGGAAGGGTATACTCAGATGTAAGTCCCTTGCTCATTGCACCATCAGGATTCAAGCAAGCCGGGCCGAAGACGGCTGTAATGCCAGAAACCGGTCCCCGGAAGCTTGTTTCCTTCCCAGTATAAGAATTGGCTTGGTAGTTTGGTCTGCCCTGTTCCCATGATGCACTGGGCCAGGGACAGACTAATTTGCATGTAGCCAGGTTCTGAGCTGGGATGGTGCAGTGAGCTAAAAAACGGTGATGGATCAAGCCCTGATCTGTTGACTGGGTATGAGTGTTCTGTTTAATTCAGATACTCTGCCCATCACCACCCCCTTTTCTGAATCGTTTTGTCCACCATAAGCGTGGAAGGGTATACTCAGATGTAAGTCCCTTGCTCATTGCACCATCAGGATTCAAGCAAGCCGGGCCGAAGACGGCTGTAATGCCAGAAACCGGTCCCCGGAAGCTTGTTTCCTTCCCAGTATAAGAATTGGCTTGGTAGTTTGGTCTGCCCTGTTCCCATGATGCACTGGGCCAGGGACAGACTAATTTGCATGTAGCCAGGTTCTGAGCTGAGATGGTGCAGTGAGCTAAAAAAAGGTGATGGATCAAGCCTTGATCTGTTGACTGGGTATTAGTGTTTTGTTTAATTCAGATACTCTGTCCATCACCACCCCATTTTCTAAATCGTTTTGTCCACCATAAGCGTGGAAGGGTATACTCAGAAGTGAGTCCCTTGCTCATTGCACCATCAGGATTCAAGCAAGCCGGGCCGAAGACGGCTGTAATGCCAGAAACCGGTCTCCGGAAGCTTGTTTCCTTCCCAGTATAAGAATTGGCTTGGTAGTTTGGTCTGCCCTGTTCCCATGATGCACTGGGCCAGGGACAGACTAATTTGCATGTAGCCAGGTTCTGAGCTGGGATGGTGCAGTGAGCTAAAAAACGGTGATGGATCAAGCCCTGATCTGTTAACTGGGTATGAGTGTTCTGTTTAATTCAGATACTCTGTCCATCACCACCCCCTTTTTGAATCGTTTTGTCCACCATAAGCGTGGAAGGGTATACTCAGATGTGAGTCCCTTGCTCATTGCACCATCAGGATTCAAGCAAGCCGGGCCAAAGACGGCTGTAATGCCAGAAACCGGTCCCCGGAAGCTTGTTTCCTTCCCAGTATAAGAATTGGCTTGGTAGTTTGGTCTGCCCTGTTCCCATGATGCACTGGGCCAGGGACAGACTAATTTGCATGTAGCCAGGTTCTGAGCTGGGATGGTGCAGTGAGCTAAAAAATGGTGATGGATCAAGCCCTGATCTGTTGACTGGGTATGAGTGTTCTGTTTAATTCAGATACTCTGTCCATCACCACCCCCTTTTCTGAATCGTTTTGTCCACCATAAGCGTGGAAGGGTATACTCAGATGTGAGTCCCTTTCTCATTGCACCATCAGGATTCAAGCAAGCCGGGCCGAAGACGGCTGTAATGCCAGAAACCGGTCCCCGGAAGCTTGTTTCCTTCCCAGTATGAGAATTGGCTTGGTAGTTTGGTCTGCCCTGTTCCCATGATGCACTGGGCCAGGGACAGACTAATTTGCATGTAGCCAGGTTCTGAGCTGGGATGGTGCAGTGAGCTTAAAAAACGGTGATGGATCAAGCCCTGATCTGTTGACTGGGTATGAGTGTTCTGCTTAATTCAGAGACTCTGTCCATCACCACCCCCTTTTTTGAATCGTTTTGTCCACCATAAGCGTGGAAGGGTATACTCAGATGTGAGTCCCTTGCTTATTGCACCATCAGGATTCAAGCAAGCCGGGCCAAAGACGGCTGTAATGCCAGAAACCGGTCCCCGGAAGCTTGTTTCTTTCCCAGTATAAGAATTGGCTTGGTAGTTTGGTCTGCCCTGTTTCCATGATGCACTGGGCCAGGGACAGACTAATTTGCATGTAGCCAGGTTCTGAGCTGGGATGGTGCAGTGAGCTAAAAAACGGTGATGGATCAAGCCCTGATCTGTTGACTGGGTATGAGTGTTCTGCTTAATTCAGAGACTCTGTCCATCACCACCCCCTTTTCTGAATCATTTTGTCCACCATAAGCGTGGAAGGGTATACTCAGATGTGAGTCCCTTGCTCATTGCACCATCAGGATTCAAGCAAGCCGGTCCGAAGACGGCTGTAAGGCCAGAAACCGGTCCCCGGAAGCTTGTTTCCGTCCCAGTATAAGAATTGGCTTAGTAATTTGGTCTGCCCTGTTCCCATGATGCACTGGGCCAGGGACAGACTAATTTGCATGTAGCCAGGTTCTGAGCTGGGATGGTGCAGTGAGCTAAATAACTGTGATGGATCAAGCCCTGATCTGTTGACTGGGTATGAGTGTTCTGTTTAATTCAGATACTCTGTCCATCACCACCCCCTTTTCTGAATCGTTTTGTCCACCATAATGTGGAAGGGTATACTCAGATGTGAGTCCCTTGCTCATTGCACCATCAGGATTCAAGCAAGCCGGGCCGAAGACGGCTGTAATGCCAGAAACCGGTCCCCGGAAGCTTGTTTCCTTCCCAGTATAAGAATTGGCTTGGTAGTTTGGTCTGCCCTGTTCCCATGATGCACTGGGCCAGGGACAGACTAATTTGCATGTAGCCAGGTTCTGAGCTGGGATGGTGCAGTGAGCTAAAAAACGGTGATGGATCAAGCCCTGATCTGTTGACTGGGTATGAGTGTTCTGCTTAATTCAGAGACTCTGTCCATCACCACCCCCTTTTCTGAATCGTTTTGTCCACCATAAGCGTGGAAGGGTATACTCAGATGTGAGTCCCTTGCTCATTGCACCATCAGGATTCAAGCAAGCCGGGCCAAAGACGGCTGTAATGCCAGAAACCGGTCCCCGGAAGCTTGTTTCCTTCCCAGTATAAGAATTGGCTTGGTAGTTTGGTCTGCCCTGTTCCCATGATGCACTGGGCCAGGGACAGACTAATTTGCATGTAGCCAGGTTCTGAGCTAGGATGGTGCAGTGAGCTAAAAAACGGTGATGGATCAAGCCCTGATCTGTTGACTGGGTATGAGTGTTCTGCTTAATTCAGAGACTCTGTCCATCACCACCCCCTTTTCTGAATCGTTTTGTCCACCATAAGCGTGGAAGGGTATACTCAGATGTGAGTCCCTTGCTCATTGCACCATCAGGATTCAAGCAAGCCGGGCCGAAGACGGCTGTAAGGCCAGAAATCGGTCCCCGGAAGCTTGTTTCCTTCCCAGTATAAGAATTGGCTTAGTAGTTTGGTCTGCCCTGTTCCCATGATGCACTGTGCCAGGGACAGACTAATTTGCATGTAGCCAGGTTCTGAGCTGGGATGGTGCAGTGAGCTAAATAACTGTTATGGATCAAGCCCTGATCTGTTGACTGGGTATGAGTGTTCTGTTTAATTCAGATACTCTGTCCATCACCACCCCCTTTTCTGAATCGTTTTGTCCACCATAATGTGGAAGGGTATACTCCGATGTAAGTCCCTTGCTCATTGCACCATCAGGATTCAAGCAAGCCGGGCCGAAGACGGCTGTAATGCCAGAAACCGGTCCCCGGAAGCTTGTTTCCTTCCCAGTATAAGAATTGGCTTGGTAGTTTGGTCTGCCCTGTTCCCATGATGCACTGGGCCAGGGACAGACTAATTTGCATGTAGCCAGGTTCTGAGCTGGGATGGTGCAGTGAGCTAAAAAACGGTGATGGATCAAGCCCTGATCTGTTGACTGGGTATGAGTGTTCTGTTTAATTCAGATACTCTGTCCATCACCACCCCCTTTTCTGAATCGTTTTGTCCACCATAAGCGTGGAAGGGTATACTCAGATGTAAGTCCCTTGCTCATTTCACCATCAGGATTCAAGCAAGCCGGGCCGAAGACGGCTGTAATGCCAGAAACCGGTCCCCGGAAGCTTGTTTTCTTCCCAGTATAAGAATTGGCTTGGTAGTTTGGTCTGCCCTGTTCCCATGATGCACTGGGCCAGGGACAGACTAATTTGCATGTAGCCAGGTTCTGAGCAGAGATGGTGCAGTGAGCTAAAAAAAGGTGATGGATCAAGCCCTGATCTGTTGACTGGGTATTAGTGTTTTGTTTAATTCAGATACTCTGTCCATCACCACCCCATTTTCTAAATCGTTTTGTCCACCATAAGCGTGGAAGGGTATACTCAGAAGTGAGTCCCTTGCTCATTGCACCATCAGGATTCAAGCAAGCCGGGCCGAAGACGGCTGTAATGCCAGAAACCGGTCTCCGGAAGCTTGTTTCCTTCCCAGTATAAGAATTGGCTTGGTAGTTTGGTCTGCCCTATTCCCATGATGCACTGGGCCAGGGACAGACTAATTTGCATGTAGCCAGGTTCTGAGCTGGGATGGTGCAGTGAGCTAAAAAACGGTGATGGATCAAGCCCTGATCTGTTGACTGGGTATGAGTGTTCTGTTTAATTCAGATACTCTGTCCATCACCACCCCCTTTTTTGAATCGTTTTGTCCACCATAAGCGTGGAAGGGTATACTCAGATGTGAGTCCCTTGCTCATTGCACCATCAGGATTCAAGCAAGCCGGGCCAAAGACGGCTGTAATGCCAGAAACCGGTCCCCGGAAGCTTGTTTCCTTCCCAGTATAAGAATTGGCTTGGTAGTTTGGTCTGCCCTGTTCCCATGATGCACTGGGCCAGGGACAGACTAATTTGCATGTAGCTGGTTCTGAGCTGGGATGGTGCAGTGAGCTAAAAAATGGTGATGGATCAAGCGGTGATCTGTTGACTGGGTATGAGTGTTCTGTTTAATTCAGATACTCTGTCCATCACCACCCCCTTTTCTGAATCGTTTTGTCCACCATAAGCGTGGAAGGGTATACTCAGATGTGAGTCCCTTTCTCATTGCACCATCAGGATTCAAGCAAGCCGGGCCGAAGACGGCTGTAATGCCAGAAACCGGTCCCCGGAAGCTTGTTTCCTTCCCAGTATGAGAATTGGCTTGGTAGTTTGGTCTGCCCTGTTCCCATGATGCACTGGGCCAGGGACAGACTAATTTGCATGTAGCCAGGTTCTGAGCTGGGATGGTGCAGTGAGCTAAAAAACGGTGATGGATCAAGCCCTGATCTGTTGACTGGGTATGAGTGTTCTGTTTAATTCAGATACTCTGTCCATCAGCACCCCCTTTTTTGAATCGTTTTGTCCACCATAAGCGTGGAAGGGTATACTCAGATGTGAGTCCCTTGCTCATTGCACCATCAGGATTCAAGCAAGCCGGGCCGAAGACGGCTGTAATGCCAGAAACCGGTCCCCGGAAGCTTGTTTCCTTCCCAGTATAAGAATTGGCTTGGTAGTTTGGTCTGCCCTGTTCCCATGATGCACTGGGCCAGGGACAGACTAATTTGCATGTAGCCAGGTTCTGAGCTGGGATGGTGCAGTGAGCTAAAAAACGGTGATGGATCAAGCCCTGATCTGTTGACTGGGTATGAGTGTTCTGCTTAATTCAGAGACTCTGTCCATCACCACCCCCTTTTCTGAATCGTTTTGTCCACCATAAGCGTGGAAGGGTATACTCAGATGTGAGTCCCTTGCTCATTGCACCATCAGGATTCAAGCAAGCCGGTCCGAAGACGGCTGTAAGGCCAGAAACCGGTCCCCGGAAGCTTGTTTCCTTCCCAGTATAAGAATTGGCTTAGTAATTTGGTCTGCCCTGTTCCCATGATGCACTGGGCCAGGGACAGACTAATTTGCATGTAGCCAGGTTCTGAGCTGGGATGGTGCAGTGAGCTAAATAACTGTGATGGATCAAGCCCTGATCTGTTGACTGGGTATGAGTGTTCTGTTTAATTCAGATACTCTGTCCATCACCACCCCCTTTTCTGAATCGTTTTGTCCACTATAATGTGGAAGGGTATACTCAGATGTGAGTCCCTTGCTCATTGCACCATCAGGATTCAAGCAAGCCGGGCCGAAGACGGCTGTAATGCCAGAAACCGGTCCCCGGAAGCTTGTTTCCTTCCCAGTATAAGAATTGGCTTGGTAGTATGGTCTGCCCTGTTCCCATGATGCACTGGGCCAGGGACAGACTAATTTGCATGTAGCCAGGTTCTGAGCTGGGATGGTGCAGTGAGCTAAAAAACGGTGATGGATCAAGCCCTGATCTGTTGACTGGGTATGAGTGTTCTGTTTAATTCAGATACTCTGTCCATCACCACCCCCTTTTCTGAATCGTTTTGTCCACCATAAGCGTGGAAGGGTATACTAAGATGTGAGTCCCTTGCTCATTGCACCATCAGGATTCAAGCAAGCAGGGCCGAAGACGGCTGTAATGCCAGAAACCGGTCCCCGGAAGCTTGTTTCCTTCCCAGTATAAGAATTGGCTTGGTAGTTTGGTCTGCCCTGTTCCCATGATGCACTGGGCCAGGGACAGACTAATTTGCATGTAGACAGGTTCTGAGCTGAGATGGTGCAGTGAGCTAAAAAAAGGTGATGGATCAAGCCCTGATCTGTTGACTGGGTATCAGTGTTTTGTTTAATTCAGATACTCTGTCCATCACCACCCCCTTTTCTAAATTGTTTTGTCCACCATAAGCGTGGAAGGGTATACTCAGAAGTGAGTCCCTTGCTCATTGCACCATCAGGATTCAAGCAAGCCGGGCTGAAGACGGCTGTAATGCCAGAAACCGGTCCCCGGAAGCTCGTTTCCTTCCCAGTATAAGAATTGGCTTGGTAGTTTGGTCTGCCCTGTTCCCATGATGCACTGGGCCAGGGACAGACTAATTTGCATGTAGCCAGGTTCTGAGCTGGGATGGTGCAGTGAGCAAAAAAAAAAGGGTGATGGATCAAGCCCTGATCGGTTGACTGGGTATGAGTGTTCTGTTTAATTCAGATACTCTGTCCATCACCACCCCCTTTTCTGAATCGTTTTGTCCACCCTAAGCGTGGAAGGGTATACTCAGATGTGAGTCCCTTGCTCATTGCACCATCAGGATTCAAGCAAGCCGGGCCGAAGACGGCTGTAATGCCAGAAACCGGTCCCCGGAAGCTTGTTTCCTTCCCAGTATAAGAATTGGCTTGGTAGTTTGGTCTGCCCTGTTCCCATGATGCACTGGGCCAGGGACAGACTAATTTGCATGTAGCCAGGTTCTGAGCTGGGATGGTGCAGTGAGCTAAAAAACGGTGATGGATCAAGCCCTGATCTGTTGACTGGGTATGAGTGTTCTGTTTAATTCAGATACTCTGTCCATCACCACCCCCTTTTCTGAATCGTTTTGCTCACCATAAGCGTGGAAGGGTATACTCAGATGTGAGTCCCTTGCTCATTGCACCATCAGGATTCAAGCAAGCCGGGCCGAAGACGGCTGTAATGCCAGAAACCGGTCCCCGGAAGCTTGTTTCCTTCCCAGTATAAGAATTGGCTTGGTAGTTTGGTCTGCCCTGTTCCCATGATGCACTGGGCCAGGGACAGACTAGTTTTAGGCATGGGCGGAAAATCCGTTCCGCTCGCGGATTTTGCGGATTTTCGGGAAATCCGCAATCCGCGAGATTTGCGAATTTCCTGCAAAATCCGCAAATCCGCGAGCAGCGGATTTTGCTCGCACTGCTCGCACTGTTCGCGTGAGTTCGCGCCCCGCGAATAAGTGCGAAATTGCAGAAATACGATCTAAGCAAAACTGAAAGTAACTACTTACCAGGTTCAAAAGTTCAGGCACATCATTAGTAGCCATTTCCTGTAGTGCTTCCTGAGGGGCCCCTCCAGAGTTCAGTTGCCAGTTGAAACTATTATGTGACCCTGCTCTGAACCTCAGAATAGTTACACATATGCCACAAAGGTCCTGAATTACAGCTAAGGGAGACAAGCAGGAGCCAGGCTGGAAGTTCAAATCCATTAATCAGCCCCTAATTCATTATTGTCAGTTGGGGCAGGGCAGGTGTTGTAACTAATTTTGCAACAATGAAAGCACTTAGCAAGTGCAAAAGATCACTAATCAGGAAGCACTAAGGAAGCAGGTGCCAGCTAAAAAAATATTCTGTGACACATTAATCAGCCCCAAATTAATTCAGGTCACTTGAGGCAGGGAAGGTGTGCTTTGCTTTGCCACAATAATGTACACTGACTGGACAACCAGAGGGTGCTGTGATGAAACAGAGGGTGGCATGGGTGGGCCAGAGGGTGGCATGAGTAGTCAGAGAGTGGCAGTGGTGACAGAGAGTGGCAGTGATGAAGAAGAGTGTCCCAAACAGGTTGGACATGTAGAAACAACAAGTTCGCAAAACTTGCGACCCGACAGGTAAGTTCGCAAATTGCGAAATTGTAAAAACCCTCGCGAACTGGCAGAAACACGGGCAAACACAAAAAAAAAAAAATCCGCAAATTCGCGGGAATTCGCGGATTTTGCGGATTGCGAGTTCGCAAATCCGCAAATTCGCGGATTGCCAATCCGCAAAATCCGCTCATGTCTAACTAGTTTGCATGTAGCCAGGTTCTGAGCTGGGATGGTGCATTGAGCTAAAAAACTGTGATGGATCAAGCCCTGATCTGTTGACTGGGTATGAGTGTTCTGTTTAATTCAGATACTCTGTCCATCACCACCCCCTTTTCTGAATTGTTTTGTCCACCATAAGCGTGGAAGGGTATACTCAGATGTAAGTCCCTTGCTCATTGCACCATCAGGATTCAAGCAAGCCGGGCCAAAGACGGCTTTAATGCCAGAAACCGGTCCCCGGAAGCTTGTATCCTTCCCAGTATAAGAATTGGCTTGGTAGTTTGGTCTGCCCTGGTCCCATGATGCACTGGGCCAGGGACAGACTAATTTGCATGTAGCCAGGTTCTGAGCTGAGATGGTGCAGTGAGCTAAAAAAAGGTGATGGACCAAGCCCTGATCTGTTGACTGGGTATTAGTGTTTTGTTTAATTCAGATACTCTGTCCATCACCACCCCCTTTTCTAAATCGTTTTGTCGACCATAAGCGTGGAAGGGTATACTCAGAAGTGAGTCCCTTGCTCATTGCACCATCAGGATTCAAGCAAGCCGGGCCGAAGACGGCTGTAATGCCAGAAACCGGTCCCCGGAAGCTTGTTTCCTTCCCAGTATAAGAATTGGCTTGGTAGTTTGGTCTGTCCTGTTCCCATGATGCACTGGGCCAGGGACAGACTAATTTGCATGTAGCCAGGTTCTGAGCTGGGATGGTGCAGTGAGCTAAAAAAAAAGGGTAATGGATCAAGCCCTGATCGGTTGACTGGGTATGAGTGTTCTGTTTAATTCAGATACTCTGTCCATCACCACCCCCTTTTCTGAATCGTTTTGTCCACCCTAAGCGTGGAAGGGTATACTCAGATGTGAGTCCCTTGCTCATTGCACCATCAGGATTCAAGCAAGCCGGGCCGAAGACGGCTGTAATGCCAGAAACCGGTCCCCGGAAGCTTGTTTCCTTCCCAGTATAAGAATTGGCTTGGTAGTTTGGTCTGCCCTGTTCCCATGATGCACTGGGCCAGGGACAGACTAATTTGCATGTAGCCAGGTTCTGAGCTGGGATGGTGCAGTGAGCTAAAAAACGGCGATGGATCAAGCCCTGATCTGTTGACTGGGTATGAGTGCTCTGTTTAATTCAGATACTCTGTCCATCACCACCCCCTTTTCTGAATCGTTTTGCCCACCATAAGCGTGGAAGGGTATACTCAGATGTGAGTCCCTTGCTCATTGCACCATCAGGATTCAAGCAAGCCGGGCCGAAGACGGCTGTAATGCCAGAAACCGGTCCCCAGAAGCTTGTTTCCTTCCCAGTATAAGAATTAGCTTGGTAGTTTGGTCTGCCCTGTTCCCATGATGCACTGGGCCAGGGACAGACTAATTTGCATGTAGCCAGGTTCTGAGCTGGGATGGTGCAGTGAGCTAAAAAACGGTGATGGATCAAGCCCTGATCTGTTGACTGGGTATGAGTGTTCTGTTTAATTCAGATACTCTGTCCATCACCACCCCCTTTTTTGAATCGTTTTGTCCACAATAAGCGTGGAAGGGTATACTCAGATGTGAGTCCCTTGCTCATTGCACCATCAGGATTCAAGCAAGCCGGGCCAAAGACGGCTGTAATGCCAGAAACCGGTCCCCGGAAGCTTGTTTCCTTCCCAGTATAAGAATTGGCTTGGTAGTTTGGCCTGCCCTGTTCCCATGATGCACTGGGTCAGGGACAGACTAATTTGCTTGTAGCCAGGTTCTGAGCTGGGATGGTGCAGTGAGCTAAAAAACGGTGATGGATCAAGCCCTGATCTGTTGACTGGGTATGAGTGTTCTGTTTATTTCAGATACTCTGTCCATCACCACCCCCTTTTCTGAATCGAATATTTTTACCAAGACAACATTCCTTTTAC